>NW_017306430.1:1915156-1942956 GCF_000935625.1 Nanorana parkeri
AGAATAAACCTAGAAATAACAAATTGGGAGTGGTGTGTGTGATTAGCAGAATTATAGATACTGTAGCCATATAGATATCAATACCAGCACAGACATAAAAAATCTGTGGTCATACATATCCCGCAAAGGAACATGTAATACATAATATATGTAAATATGCACCCATGTATTCCTTGATTTTAACTATATTCTAATTTTCTTCTCACAAGAAACTTTTTGTCAACTTAGTTTGCTCTAAACCTGCAAGTTGGTTGAGCATTAATAAACATTAGACACTAAGAACCTGTACTATAATATTTTTCAGATTTTATTAACAATAGATGTGCCTTAATGGACCGACATTATCACAAATATATGTAACATAAATAATATTTGGCAGCAACCAAAGTGTTTTCTTTGCTCAAGATAGATAGTGCATAAATGCTCAAATTAAGTTAATCTTCTTGTCTCATCTATATTCTACACTACAACTGATTTACATTGCAATGATAAACACGGTTGTCACCTATTTTAACATCAGTAGTTGCTCATCATAATTATTCATTATACTTTATAATTGACTTTGATCAATCATGTTTGACTATTGTATGATTTACCAAGTTCCTCTAACATGGCAGAGAACAAGAAAGGGAGGCTGGAATTATTTTATATTGCACATTTTACTTAGGTAAAGTAAAACTGTACTTGTGTTCTCTGCATCTCTCATTGCATACACTGAGGTAACTTTTTAATTTACACTTTATTTAAAGCTAAACTTTCGGCAAATAAATAGGACACACATTAATGCAGCTCTACAAACATTAGCATATAATTAAAGGAGAATTATGGGGAGAGAGATATACATTGATCCCCATAATTAGAGCCGATATGTGATACTGCAGCTGTCACACGTTGGCTCTATAGAGCGGGAACTGAGTGCTCACATACCACTGATCACTCCCAATCTTCTCCCTGCAGAGAGTGGTTACTGTCAGTCACTGCTCCCTGCAGGGATTCCCCCTCCCCTCTCTGTCCCTCCAACGCTGACTGGAGGGACAGACAGTGGAGGGGGCGGGCACAGCTAGAGAGGCAGAGCCAGCTGTCAATCAGGTGGCGGAGTGGATCCTGACAATATTGTCGGGATCATCTCCAGCCACAGTGCAGCTCTGCTTTGTCAGCATATAACGGACAATAGCGCACTATATGCTGAGCTTTGGGTCACAGGAGGACATAGTAAATGTCCTCCAGAGAGCCTCAAGAGGACTATGGGCAAAAAAGAGTGGGTCATAGTTCTCTTTTAAATGTATTTTTTAAAAATACAGTTTAAATACCTGAATTTGCCCATAGTGATAGCCTTTTGTAGACTCTGTATTGCAGAGATGGCGTGTGAGAGGAAGTAACAGCACAAGGAACTAATTTGTTTCTGTGCCGACAAGAAGCATGCTGATTAGTGATGGGCCGAACACCCCCGTGTTCATTTCGAATTCGTACTTTAGAACATGGAAAAAGTTTGAACTCAAACTCAATGCAAGTCTATGGGGCTAGAACTTTGAAAATCAATTGTCTCCTTTTTGAAGGCTTCTATGCATGTTATTTGCCATAAAAAGTGCATGGGGATTCGGGTACAGCCCTGGGGGACATGAATCAATAAAAAAAAAAAACTTTTAAAAAATACAATTTTTAAAGGAGCAGTGATTTTAACATCACTTAAAGTGAAACAATAAAAATGAAAAATGATTTCAAATATCGTGCCTTGGGGGTCCCCTTAAACTGACTGTAAAGTGGCGGATCTGTACGATGTATAGAACCTGCCGCAGCAAAATGACAATTATAAAGAAAGAAATGACATTTAAAAAGGAAAAAAAAGAGTTCTGCTCCCCCTCCCAAATAATACCAGACCCTTTAGGTCTGGTAGGAAAGCTAGGAGGGAGCCTATTTAAAAAAAAAAAGATAACCAAGTGTGGGGTTCCCCCCAAAAGTCATACCAGACCCTTAAGGTCTGGTAGGAATTTTAAGGAAGAACTACACCCCCAAAAATTGGGGGAAAAAAGACGTGGGGTCCCACCTAAAATTCCCAACCAGACCCTTGATTCGAGCACAGGCCTGGCAGGGCAGGAAAGGGGGGAGTGCCTGCAAAAGCACCTTGTCCCTGTGCCGATGGGGACAAAGGCCTCTTCCCCACAATCCCTGTGGCATTGGTTGTGGGGGTGTGGGCAGGGGGCTTATTCACACTAGGGTACCCCTTTAATAAATGGGCACCCAGATGTGGCCCTCCCCTTGTGAATGAGTAAGGGGTACTCCTTACTTGTACTTTTGAAAAAATCCTTTAATTGAAAACAAACCCCAAAAGACATGCTTTTGACAAGTCTTTTATTAAGAAAAAAAAGTGTTGTCCACGGCGATGACGACTCGATGAAATAAAAAATAAAACAAGGAAAATAATAGAAATAATTTTTTATAAAACGACACCCGCCAACCCATCCACTCGCAACAAACTCCCACCACAGAATGGCATTCTGACAGATGCCGATAAAATATAAACAATTGGGCAGAGCTAGCGGTGACAGCTAGCTAGCTCCACCCAACTGTTTACAGTTTTATGGCATCTGACAGATGAGCCATGATTGGGGAAAGTCATCATTACTTTGCCCAAATGTGCGGTGCGCAGTGCCTTGTGGGGCGCTCAGCAATTGATCAGTCCGCTGAACGCCCTGACAGTTTGTGTGTTCACCGAAATTTTGCTCGACTCGAACATCGAGCCCATCCCTAATGCTGATAGGAAGAGGAAGCAGAGTGACAGAGAAATAACATAATCACTCTGCTACTTTTTCTTTCACTGTCCAGTAACAGGCTGAGTCAGGTCCGGGATGATCTGCGCTCAGAGGAATTCGGTCAACAGTACTGGACAAACAGCAGCAGAAAAAGTGCTGTGGGGGAAATCTCTGGCTTGAAGGTAAATATTTAAGCAAAATCTACTTTTGCTGTTTTATATTAATGGGCTAATCATTAAATCTTGGTATTTTTTTGGTGGAGTTCTGCTATAAGTGGTCATTTTCCCATTTTATGTCTGTGTTTTTTCTTTATCAAACAACACTCTTAAAACAAAAGTTTAATTTGCGGCAATAGTACCACTGTTTCATTTTCTGCTGCTAATAAATTAACCTATAAAATCTGTAAATTAAAGTTTTATTATATCCAAATAATGTTACACTCCTAATTTGATAACCAGCAACAAACACCTGCATGCAGGGCTACTCACCATGTGACCACTCACACATAGGCAGGTCATAGCGCTCATTAAATTATACATGAAGACAAACCTTTTTATTAGATTTGGATTGTATGGTAAGGGTAAATAACCACTGTCAGATTTTTATAGTTGTCTCTGTCCACCACCAATGTAACTGGGGGTAAAAGTGAAGGTAAATAGATTTTTGAGTCACCACCAGAATATGAATAGAGGGGAATCTTTATATGGGGACATTTGTTTCTGTGACAGTTTAAAAGGGGATTTACCTGACATTATAAAGATATTTTCTAACATGGAGTTGGAAAATCTCCCTAATGAGACAAGGTGGAAAAAAATTGACAGTGGTTTAATTATCTCCTACTGAATCAAAAATAATACAAAGAAATAAATTGACTTTAGATATACTTTATTCTGTTTCTCACCTTTGTATATCACTACTCTGCTTTTGCTGTCACTCTCCACAGAAACCCCATCTTATGCTGCCTTCCAGGGATGTCGGCTTTAGCCTTTCATTCACCTGCTGATGGGTCCTTGCCTTAAACCTTCTTCTGCAATAACCTGCAACAGTGTTGTGAAGCATTCCACAGGCTAAATAAAATCAGATTGTGGAAACCACTGATTAAAACATCAAATAAAAAATGTCAATTGAAAATGCTTAACATGTTTTGTCCTATACAGACCTTATTCTGAGTTTTGTTATACAATGAGTATTCCTTGTGTTGTATTCCCATTCCTTATAAAACATATTGCTATGTTCCATTTGTGAGCATTTACCACATCTTGTATAAGTGTGTACAAAATTAAGGAATTATATTTAAAATCTACATAGGGCTGTATGCCAAAAAGTCTATTTAGAATATATGCATATGTATAGACTCCATTTTATGACAGTCATCACAATAATTTGAAATTAATGTCCTGTGCTGGAAACATTTCTGTTCTATATGACTATCTTCAAGTACATTGTGGTAGTTATGTTGTTATGCTGTCTTCTTAAGAGCCAATTTGATGCCACAGATGACAGTTCCTGCCAAACCATTTGGATTTACTGAATGTAAAATGTCTCAAAATATGTGCTGATGTACCCTGCATTCAAAACAGATGCTTGAACATATAACTCTTAATGCCAATATGAATATTTAACTTTACTATTATTTTAATGAGCATTAACAAGCTTTTATTGAGGACATTTGAATGAAGCCTGATTGTTGCAAAAGCAGTAACTGTATACTTTAAGGTTACAATTGCTATTAAGCAAATGTTTTCCTGGACATAGTATAAAGACCCACACACTGCTTTCCCAAATCTACTGCAGTTTTTTTTTCCTCTTCCTGTAACAAGGTCACCATTTAACATTATTTTATAATTCTGGCAGTTCTCTGGTAGATCCATGTTGCATTCTGGCATTTCCCTGATGGCCATGTTGGATCCTAGCATTTCCTTGACAGGTAGCCTTCATATTTATATCAGAAAAAGTTTCCTTTAAACCACTGCTTTTAGCAGGTGGTTAACACTGGTGAAAACCAATAGACCATTACTATTACAAACATATAGATTCCCATCTGACATAGTGGGGGGAAGTTATCAAAACTGGAGTATGCAGATGCTCATGGCAACCAATCAGACATCTCTCTTCTGTTTGCTCAAGTACGATTTGAAAATGAGACAGAGAAGCTGATTGGTTGCAGTGCAAATCTGCTCCAGATTTTGTTTGCTCCAGTTTTGATAAATTCCCCCAATTGTTTCACAAGCAGGGAGGTTTTTCACTTTAAAACTGTGCCAGATGCTGGTGAAATTTAATATTGTAGGTCAAGAGTGCACACAGAGACCAGAGCACGATGCAGACACATGGGAGAGCATCTAGAGGTTCAGAGATAAGATAGAAGTACTTTTACAGTATACGAGCAGACAAACAGAAGAACACTGAACTGCCTGCTGATGAGGATTGGCTCTCACCAAGGTCCTCTGAATTTCACCAGAACCATTGAACCAGAACCATTGAATGAACCTATAAAACTTGTGTGGCAGGACAACTCCCAGTACAGAGCCCTCAGGAATGCTAAGCTGGGCAGAATAGCTAGACACAGAGACAGGTCAAGCCAAAGCAAATGTATACAGACTGAATCAAAATCTAAAGCCAGTTCCAGTAGACAGACATGATCATGATTCACAAGACAGAAAGGCCTAGCCCAAATACCAACATAGACAGGGGCCGATGTAGCAGAGTCAGAACAAACTAATATGGATAGATGAACTAGTGCTGGCTGGTAAGGACAGAACCCTTTAACACCCCAGACAAACTGAAGATGAGACACAGAGGGCAATAATCAACTGACAGAACATCTTTGACAAAGACCCCATGTAAGACATTAAATGGGCAAAACTGTAAATCCATGATAAACCCCCAAAATTGACATTTCTGACACCTACTACCTATCTCAGAAGCATCTTTGATCATCCTATGTCAGTTACCACTCTTAAATTCAACTTTTATAAAGACAGGTATTTGGTACGAAAACAAAAAGTACATTACCACTCTCATCTGACAGGGACTGTATTTTCTATACTCACCCTCATCACTCTTACAGCAAAATAGACATTTCTTGAATTCTCATTTTCTCCTTACTTAGAAACTGGTTTCTCATATTGGCACTCAGATCTGGTCAGACCATCACCCCGTATATTTGAAAATTCAGCTCCCTGATGTAGTTTCCCCATCTTCTCTTTGGGGCCTAATGAACGTCTACTGATAGATATTAGAGTTCAAGATACGGTTATTAATGATATTAGCAATTTTGTTAGTGGTCACACCCTAGGATCAGACAGCTACTTCTATTAAGTGGAATATCCTAAAATGTGTCATGCGTGGTGCTCTTATTTCTAATGCCACACGTCATAGGAAGGAAAAATCAGACAAAAAAACACTGTTGCTCTCTAGTATTCACTGCTTGGAGCTTAGGCATAAGATGATAGGCTTATGGCAAATTATATACTCCTAATTCAATATCGTACCACATTACATCAACTTCTAGATCTTAATTATCTTAGACATAAGGAGTCACTTGAGCATGCTGTTTTTGAGTATGGAGACAGATTTAACGGAAAGCTTGAACACTCTATAAAAGCTAAGCAGGCTAAGACCTATATCCCTTAGATACTTACTGCTCGAGCAACCTTGGAACATAGATCTGGTATCTGAGGTATTTCACAATTGCTATTCTTGTCTGTACAACCTTCAAAATCATTCCCTATCCAATGATCTTGCACAAGCTCATAGGTCCCATGTTCAAAGAACAGCATTTCCTATACTGCTCATACTCTGTTATCTCCTTTTTTCTGCAGAAGGAAATTAATCAATCATCAACTCTGCTCTTGCTCTCTACTAAAATCCTGGGCCTGGATGGACTCCCTGGGACTTGCTATAAACAATTTGAATCTCAACTCTCGGCTGTCTTGGAGACAACATTCAGTGCAATCTCATTTGAGTGCCCATTCAGAATCCAAAATCCCAAAAGGTAACATGAGTCTATCTTTATGTGCTAGCTAGAGACCCATTTCTCTGATTAACGTGGACCCTAAAATACATGCACAAATACTTGCAAATAGGCTTAATACATACTGTATATACTGTACCTTCTCCTATTCACAAGGATCAGGTTGGCTTTGTCCCTATATGTCTTGATATATACATGGGTCGAGAGGCCTGGGACAACACTATCACAACTTTGACCCTTGTTGATTACGCTAAAAAGCATTCACACCCACTATGCCTCTCTATAGATGCCGAAAAGGCATTTGATCACCTTGGAACTTCATGTAAGATACTTTATTGCAGCTAGGACTACCGTCTTCATTCCTGGAGTCTGACCCACTATCACACCACTTTGGCAAAGATCTACTGTATGTCAATGGCCTTCCTTCTCAACTGGTGTTCATCAAAAATGGGACTAGGCAAGTGTGCCCCCTTTCCCCTTACCTTTACATACTTGCCATGAAGCACCTAGAAACTGCCATTAGAAATAGCCCTTAAACCCAAGGTATATATTTTGGTAACTCAGAACACAAAATGGGTCTTTAGGCAGATGATCTCTTTTAATATGTTCCCAAACCCCCTGTTGCCTTTCTGAAGTTACTACGTGAATTCCAGCAATTTAGTTAAATTGGTAATTTTAAAGTCAATTATGCAAAATCGGAGGCTCTTGACATTTCCTTGCCAGTGGGAGAAAAAGTTTACCGGTATACGTTGTACATCCCAGCCAATCTTGCCAATACTTTCACATTGGACTATCTTCCTCTGTTGATTACTGCTTCACAAGGTCTTGAGGATCATCATAGGCTGCTTTATTCATAGTTTTGGCATGCTGCTATATACAAATCGGATATTCTTCCAAGCAGGGCCCCATAGCAAAATGTTGTATGGGCCCTGTGATTTCTAGTTATGCCCCTTGCAGAGCCCACCTGAGATCCAAAACACCCCACCTGAGAATGACCCTGCACAGCACACCATAGGCTCGCTGGTCACACCCCTGCTCACCTCTTACCTGTCAGCCTCCTCCACCGCCAGGCCCCACCTCATCCTCCTTCATGATCACTGGCAGGTCCCGCCTCCTCCGTCACCAGGCGCCACCTGCTCCTCCACTTCCTGGCCCCGCCTCCGCCTTTGCACCTGCTGGCTGTCACTGACTCAGCAGCAGCTGTGAGGAGGAACGCGCAGCTGCATAGATCACAGGTTGTCAGTGATATGAACAGTCGTGCGTTCCTCCTCACAGCTGCCAGTGACAGGCAACAGCCTGCGATTACATAGTGACCCAGGCGGCCTGCACAGCATCAGGGGGACCCTTTTGTCCCTCATCCTGGCTGGGGCCCTCTGTGCCCCGGGCCCCATAGCGGCAGCCTTTTTGCTTGCCCCATTACTGAAGGCCTAAGATTCTCTTATTTCTTGGGCACAGTTGAGGTAAACCGTGCTTTCTGCTCCAGACTCTCAGAGATTGCAATCTGAAACTAATGCCTGCCATATTTTCAATTACAGGATTTTTACAACTCCATAAAGAGCTCTGCTTCTTTGGATAAGCCTCCTAGACATTTTGAGTTGTTCTATCAAAAGTCAGAAGGTCCTATTCATACTATTTCTTTACTCTAAAACCTTTTGGCAAAGCCCAGTAATACTTATCATCCGAATTATGTGATAGCCTAGGAGAATGAACTACAAACTGACCTGTCCTCCCAGAATATGGATAAGGCCTTTAATATTAATCCACCCAGAATATGGATATAGGATATAGGCTCAATAGATCTGCTGTTGCACAGAAAAAGGTCTGTAAAATTCTAACATAATGGTATGCATACCCCCAGACCCCTCCTAAGATATTTCCCATGGTATCACCCATTTGCTAGAGATGTGGTATGTTAGAAGGCATTGTGCTACATATCTGGTGATCGTGTCCGCTCATTGTCCCTTTCTGGTTTTCATGTACAGTATATCACAGGGTGGTGGGTTCTAGAGCACCCAAGACTCCCTTGGTAGCCCTGCTGTCCATTTTACCTGGTGGTTACCTTGGTGTTGTGGGATGTCCAACCCTCTTCACAACTGCTTGTGGGATCCTTGGATCTTAGTAATGGGATCAACAACCTTTAAGAGTATACAACCACCCTAGAAGGGAAACATATAACTTAACTGTTATGTCACCTAATTTTTAGGTTATGGTTAAGGGACTGACACCTTGCCCGCAATCACACTCATTGGCAGTGCTAGTCATTAATACTACCACTGTAATCTGATTCATGTATCTCCCGCTGATGACAGAAAGACTGTGCCACCCCTGGAAAACAACTCCCTCCCTTTTCTCTTTCTGTACATTATTTTGCTTTCTATGCCTTCTTTTTTTTCTCTTTTTCATTTCTCCTTCCCCTTTTTCTTTTTCCACGGCTCACAGGCTTGGATTCACACTCCAAGGGCCCTTCCCCACAAAAATTTCCAAGATATACTGTTCATGCAAGAGATTATGGAATATATTATTGATTCCAAGTATTATGCATGTACTTTAATTTGGAATTGTGTACTAGATTCTGTCTGGAATATGGTCTGTGATCTGTATTCTGCTTCTTGTCTTTTAAAATAAACTTTAATAATGATAATAAAAAAATTACAAAACTGGCTTAATACACATCACAGAATATATTTGGTTTCATACAATTCAATCCCCTGTGAGTAAAACTGTACTGATGGACTATATTGTTCATGTCTAATATATACTGTATAGTGTCAGTGACTTATTACTCTAAGGCTGAAATACTTTTCATGTTTTGATTAATAATTCAGTATAGTAAGGTCACATTGTATACAAGGTCAGTATATAAAAATATGTTTGTTCTTTTCATCTGTTATCTGAAAAATCAGTAATAATTTTTTCCATTCACTTGTGATTTATTTTAGTGTGAGGTTAATAAAATTGTAATTAGATACAGAAGTGATGATATTCAACGTGCCTTTTCGTTTTGCATTCTTCCTTTCTGTGCTGTGTTTTCTGCACGTTGTGTTCTATTGACAATGTCCCTTGGATAATTACTCAGGAATATGCTGTGTATTCATCATCAGTGATAATGATTATAAATAAAGTTCTCTAATATTCTTCAGCAAAAAGGACTTTGAAATGCACTGTTTATAGCTTAATTAACAGCAGCCAGTGTGTAGGCTCTTTGATCCTATTCTACATTTAATAAACTGTTGAAATCACAGCAGTGACAAGACCACAGAGTTTATGAGAAGCGTCATCATATTTTTACCCTTGGCCATCAGAATTACTATAGCAGCAAATATAATATTACCATTAAACACTATCAAAGCTATATTTAGAATAAAAATTCCTTATTAAATGATGATACAGATGAAAGAACATATCTACCATGCCACTGAAAAACAGTTTAGCCATATGGTTGAAGACTGCCTGGATTTTAATTCTGGGCATGTATATCTCCTCCCCTCTCATATACTCATAATTCAAGAAGCGATGGAGTATTACACGGTGAGCTGTTGCAGTGGATTAGGAGAATATACAAGCGTAATTTTGCCTATAGCTTTGCTGTTTCCCTGAAGAATTTGGGCAATGCCACTTGTAAAAACTACTCATCCAGACAGCTAAATTAACTGCTATTGGTGACCTCATGTGCTTTATCCATGAGGGCTTTTCCAATGCCAGATTAAAAAGAGTTACACTAAAACAACAGTGCATGCATCTTTTATGTTTTTTGCAGAATTTTTCTAGTCTGAGCAAGTGCCTATCTGTAGCACTAACCCAAGTTCAGTAATTCCTAATCTGTGTCTGGAAGCACTGTCATGCTCACCGACCTGTACTCATTTACTTACAGTGTCCCAGTGACAGTTCTGGCCAAAATGTTGCCACCCCTGCATTTCTGTTAGATAATGCACCACTTCGCGCAGAAAATTATTGACATTACAAATGTTTAGGCATTCTCATGTTTATTTCTTTTGTTTGTATTAAGATCTCTGGAGATGGACTTTGAGAATGTCCATGCAACTTGCGATTGTGAATGCTTTTCCACAAAAACTTGGAATGGAATTATTTCTTGCAACTTGGAGAAGGTGCCAATACTTTTGTCCAGTCCATTTTTGGAGTTTTGCGTGGAATGTGTCAGATTTGTCTTCCCCCCACCCCCATTTTTTTGTCATACCAATACAAACAGAAATGCAGGGGTGCCAATACCTGCTGACCAGGGACACTGATCTCCAAACAGCAAACTCTCCCTGGCGCTCCGGGAGTCTCCTGCTCCCGGCCACCAAGGAGAGAAACCCTGCTGTTTCTTTTTTTTATTATTCTGACACAGAGCTGTGTCAGAATAGAAAAAAAAAATTTGCCCATTGGAATGCATTGCTAGATTCCTATTGCTATTTCAATTTGCAATAGCCAATGGTAAACTAGCATTGTACCCGCCCTCTGCTGCAGTTCTCCATCAGGTCCATCAGCAGAGGACGGGTACAATGCTAGTTTACTATAGGCTATTGCAAATTGAAATAGCCAATAGGAATCTAGCAATGCTGTGTCAGAATAAAAGAAAATAAGAAACATCAGTGTTTCTCTCCTGGGCGTCCGGGAGCGGGAGGCTCCCAGAGAGCCCGGAAGATTATTTTTTTTTTTTACTGCAGCAGAACCGCCGGACAACCACTGTCACTGCTAGCTCCGCACAATCGTTTTCTATTTACTTTTGTTTTACTTTTTTAACTATTTTTCTGTTCTGCTCGGTCCCTCTGAGGGCAGAACAGCCGAGCCGAATGCCGCTGAGCTATTCACTCACTGCTAAGAGGAGACGTGATTTTGATGTACAAAATGTTTAGTGGTAATGGCAACATCTGCAATACTAATTTTATTGTAAACTCTGTAAAAAGGACTAGAGGCCACCACCTAAAAATGGTGGAGAAAAGATTTAACCGCACGGGGCATAGGGGCTTTTTTTCAGTTAGAGCGGTTAAAATCTGGAACTTTCTGCCACAAGCAGTGGTATCAGCAGAGAGTATTGAATCATTCAAAAAGCAGGTAATTGCAGGGGGGGTGGGCAGTTGTGGAACCTGGAGTTCATATTTTAGGTTACAATTTCAGGCAACACTATCCAATACACCTAGAGGGGGTATGAAAATTCCTTCTGTATTAAACATAAGTAAGAAAATGAGAGATTTTTACAGCACTGAGATCTAGATTTTGTCACTAATGGTTTAGGAATCTAGTAAGTATGCCCCTGTAGGTGTTCAATTAACATTAATTAGGGATACACCGATACCAGTATTGATATCAATGCCAATATTGGGCATTTCCATGAGTACTTCTACTTGTGAAAATGCCCTGATATCAAAAAACAATACCAGTGCTTTACATTTTCAAGTTGAAGCGGCTGCATGAGGTCCTGCACTTGCTGGGGACAGCTGCTGCAATCCTCTTGGGAACCATGCAGTGCCTGCTTACAGCGCTTCCTTCAGCCCACACATGTTCACACCTTAGACCCTCTGCACCCTTTCTGAGACCTGAGACCTCCGCACCACCCTCCACGTGAGACATCAGGTCAGCACCCCAGAGCAGAGTGGCAGCATGGAGTATGCAGCAAATTCATATACAATTATTCTGCATTGCTGTATAATGTATTGCTGGGATTTGTAGTCCTCTATAGCTGATGGTATTATTCTGCATTGCTGTATAATGTATTGCTGGGATTTGTAGTCCACTATAGCTGACGGGTTAGTCTGCATTGCTGTATAATGTATTGCTGAGATGTGTAGGCCTTTATAGCCGGTGCCATTCTGCATTGCTGTATATAATGTATTGCTGGGATTTGTAGTCCACTATAGGTGATGGTATTAGTCTGCATTGCTGTGCAATGTATTGCTGAGATTTGTACTCCTCTATAGCAGGTGGTATTCTGCATTGCTTTATAGTGTATTGCTGAGATTTGTAGTGCCTCTGCAGCTTGGAGTCAGTGACAGAACTACCAGGGTTGCAACAGTTGCAGCTGTGACTGGGCCCTGTCACTCCAACACTGTCCTAAAATCATTAGTCAGTATTGTTTTAGAAAAACTGTCACATGACACAATAAAAAGGTACCCTTAATTGGTATCGGCGAGTACTTGAGGAAAAGTATCAGTACTCATATTGGGTCTGGAAAAAAATGGTATTGGTACATCCCTAACATTAATCTTTGGGTTAAAAGTTATATTAGTATATGTTGGGGTCACTGGGGACTAAGGATGGGGTTTATGGAGCCAATTGATAGATGAAGGTTAAGTGTAAGCCTAAAGAATCACTGTAACACTGTAAAGAAACACCATTCCCTTGTGGGGCAATGGGACAGTTGTGCTGATTTACTAGGAGTTGAGAATCTGCAAACATAAATTGTGTGTATATTCACTTCAGTTATCAAATCATGTAAAACAAATTTCTGTTCACTTTAAATACCTCATAATGTGCAGATAGAAATGTTCTTCACATGTTTGGATAATTGTAGCCCCAAAATGTACACAATTTTTAGAAACCCTATATTCTCACCTTACCTGCACTCCTTACTCCTGCAGCTCCTTGCTCCTCTGTAGCCCACATTGAGATAGGTTGTGTTAGTGACGTGGGAATGCAGTGACATCATCCCCCAAGTCAAATAACAGTACTTGGGCCTTGGCTTCTAAGCCCAGATACTGTCAAAATGGAGCAGGTCACATGTTCCTCAATATTCAGAAGTGCCGGGTATTCTAGCTGGCCACAGAGGAGCAGGAAGCGCACGTAAGGTGTATATGGGGACATGTCACTCCTAGATGGTACAGTGCACCCCAGCAATGGCCTGGATGGAGAAATGAAAAATAAAAGCCCTGAGCAGTTAGTTATGCTATGCTCTATATATTAACTTCAAAAGTGTAATATGCAATTGTGCCTTGGTGTATCATTTATTCTTTAACATGTTTTCTTTAGAAATGGTTAACAAGGCTGTTTTACGTAAGTTCTAAATGCTTATACCTCAGAGTAGGAGGTCTATATCCTGCAAATGTTAACTAGTCTTTTTGCCGAACACAGTGACCTATTTATCATTCTGAGAGAAATAGAAATGGTTGTCATAAGTGACAGTATAACTACTGGCCAGCACAATGCTTTGTCCCTGCTGCATTTCAAATGGTGATATATGTTGTCATGTAATATTTATTTTCATTTCAACTGGTATGCTCATTTTTCATATGTGGTGCCCTTGGTGATGATGGAAATTAGTTGTATAATAACTTACTTTAAAGAACTGTCAAGCTTAGAGGAAGCCACTGCAAATGACACTTGGAAAAAGGTAGCCCTATAAGGACTCGTGTGCAACAAATTGAAATGTCAGTAAAGAACAACCATGAATTTCCATTTAAATAACAGCGATCTATAATTGTATTACGCTCCTATAAATTACCTCTTCCTCTGCTGTGTCAGTCAAAGATATAGAACCACATATCAAAAATAATGTAACAAGTATGAGATAAAATAATCTTGCCACTAAGGTCATGACTGGAGATTTAAATCAATAGCTTCTGTATGCAGCGATTAAAGGTTTTTATCTCACAGACAAATTCAGCACATGTTTTGCGTGTTATGATAAGCTAAGGCTAAGAGGCATCAGAGAACAAGTTTTATGCAGGAACGTATTCAGAGCAAAACAAGTCATTGCATCCAATATACGCCACTGATTGTTTTTAAAGAGTGTTGCAGAGTAAACCAATATATTTTATGTATTATGTTTACACTACTCAATCAATGGAAATTCTAGATATAAAACACAAGGATTTATTAATGCAGAAATAGCTGGTAATAAGGCATATACAGGTGAAACTCGAATAATTAGAATATTGTGCAAAGTTCATTTATTTCACTAATGCAACTTAAAAGGTGAAACTAATATATGAGATAGACTCATTACATGCAAAGCAAGATAATTCAAGCCGTGATTTGTAAGCCATAACCGTGATGATTATGGCTTACAGCTCATGAAAACCCCAAGAACCCCAAATCCACAACCTCAAAAAAGTAGATTATTACATGCAATCAATAAAACAAGGATTGTACATAGAACAATATCGGACCTCTGAAAAGTACAAGCATGCATATGTACTCAGTACTTGGTTTGGGCCCCTTTTGCAGCACTTACTGCCATTACTTTTGCATGATATTCTAATTATTCGAGTTTCACCTGTATTTGCTTCATCAGGATCAGATATTTTCTGGAAAAAAACCCTCATACAATTTAATTGGAAGATTCCCCATTGGAGGATTTTCCCTTACCTCCTGTTGTGCTGACAACTGCAATATCTTGGATTTACCATCCCTTTTTTGTCCTGGTGACTATAAAGGGTGACTCTATCCAGCTGGAACAGGTACTGCTATAAAAACCTGACAGAACTACTAACACTTCCACATTCACTTGTGCAAAAATTGGCATAGTCTGGTATGGTGTAGTGGCCAGGGAACCCAACCACTCTTTCCTTGCTCTGATTCCAAAACTCCAGTAAAAAGTAAAAGCTTGACTCAAGCCCATGTAATTTGCGGTTTGAGTGAACTAATGCAGTCATTCACATCTTTAGCAACAAATGATGGACAAAGCACTTTCTGGCCTTTAAACTGGGGCCAGATTGCTCAGAAAGGGCTATTCATGGTGTTTTTTTATGTACTAGCTCCCTCCTTATAAAATTCAGGCTTCCCCGTTTTTTATGAGCTAATTGGCCTGTGTTTGAATTGTGGGCCCTTTGTCAATCTCATTGCAAATCGCGGAAAGTGCAAACTTTAAGGTGAACCCTATTAAAGTCAATAGGGGGCAAATCTTGAAAATATATTCTGTCCAGTTCAAAGCTAATGGGCAAATAATTGTCAACCAAAGGGTATAGGTAGCTGGGCAATGGCATGGGTGCCATGTACCAATGGAAAATAAAATATAAATTATATAATTCAGAAGGTCTTCCTTTTTATATGAATTTGAGGGTGACATAGGACAAACACTCTTCCTTTTTAATACATGCTTGGGAGATGCCTCTAAGCTCTATGTAGTGTCAGTGAGCAGTACAATTCCCAAGAAAAACATCAGAAAACACCATATTCTAGCATCACATAATTAACATGTGTACTAGAATATTTTACTTTTACATTATGTCATGTCCTGAATAGAGCAGCAACACTATTGTATAAATAATATAACTAAATATTGGACAGACTCCATAGACCAGGGGTAGGCAACCTCTGCACTTCAGATGTTGTGAAACTACAAGTTTCATAAGGCATTGCAAGCCTTTGCCAGCCACAGGCATGACTCCCAGAGACAGGAAAATGAAAGGATTCATAGTTTTAGCACAGCTGGAGTGCCAAGGTTGTCCACTGCTGCCATAGACAGTAGTTCAGCAGTTGAAGTAGGCTGCATTTTAAAAATTAAATATATTTTACTGAAAAAATTAAGCAATATACTACAGACTCCATAAACAGTAATAAAACAATCTGTTGTTGGCCAAATTTGCAAAATCACATATTGAATGCAGCCTTTCAGGCCAGAAAAAGCATAATAATATTTAAAAATGACAGAATATAATATGTGTTGTTTAATATATAGACTCCATAAACAGTATATAAACAACTGTTGTAGTGCTTAAATACAGCGTGTGTACTCACTAGAATATGTAGGAGGCTTTCTAGTGAAATACTGTAAACATAAGCTAATGTGGAATTTTTTTGATTAAAATTTGTGTCATGTAGGTGCTTTTGAAAATGTGGCTTAGTGAAAGTGTTTTAAGACTGTGCACATACTCACTACAATATTTTGGGGACTTTGTAAAATAAATGCACTCTAATTTTGCTTTTTTATTAAAACTGGGCTCCATAGCCCGCTGATCGGAGTCAAAGTACCGCAGCACTGAATACTGAAAAATGGCCTGGATGGGAAGGGGGTTTAACACCGCGGATGTCAACTGGTTAAAGACTGTGCACATACTCACTATAATACTTTGGTTGCTTTTTTCAGCAAAAAAATAAACTCTGAAGTTTATTAACAAATAGCTAGTATACACTTTTTTATTACAGGATGCCTGTCTCCCATTGGAACTGCAGCCTAATAAACTGCAGCAGACTAATAAAAGATGCTTACACATTGTCGGTACACTATTCATGGCTATTGTCTCACTGTTTTTTCATAATAAAACATTAAAAAAACTCCCTGTTAAATTGCATCCTATCAAAGTTGATTATGCACCGTGTATGCACTGCACAATATTTCTCGCTGTTTTAAGTGAAATAATGCACTGTAATATTTAGTTCTTGATAAAACCTACCTCTTTTCCTATTGAATTGTGGCCTACTAAAGCTGCTTACATTGTGTTCATTGAGCCTGCACAACATTTCTTGATATTGTTTGGGAAATAATGCGCTGTAATTTTTAGCCCATAATAAAACATATCTCATCTCTCCCTTTGTGACCTAATGAAGGTGCCTATATACTGTGCATCACGTGTATTATATTTCTGACTATAATATGTTATTTTTCATTTAAATTCAATATAGGATACATACAGTACATCCTATTTGATGGCTTAAATAAGAAAATTATCTTCATTGATCTGCTTAACAACTCTGTTGTATGCATTAATTATTGTTTCCTGTTTTCTTTTATTTAGTTCCTTGAGCAAAACTCTTAACTCCTATAAAACATCAGTGTCCACCTTTTCTTTTATGCTATCAATATCCTCATTCCACATTGTCAGAAAAGCCCAGGGATGCATTTGTGGCCAAATCAATAGGCTGTTTTACATCAGAGAACCATGTGCAGATAACAACAAGAAAACTGCTTGCCACTATCCTCACCAGTGTCTGAGCAGGTGACTATCTGAGCACCGGTGCCAGAGGGTATAGGGCACTATGCCTGGGTAGATCCAGAAGCTAGTCTGCACAGAAGGAGGCAAGAATGCAACCGGAAGGACAGAGAGGAACACTGCAGGGGCAGGACGAAGTCTGGCAGGCCAGGGTCAACACCAATCGGGCAGAGAAGTACAAGAGCAGCAGACAGAAGAATAGTCCAGGAACAAGCAGAGGTCAGGGGCAGTCAGCAGTCAGGCGCAGTCAAAGGAGATCCGGGTCAAGGCAGCAGAGCACAGGAACAGGCAGAATCACAGGAACACACCCACAAGCTGAAAGACCATTCAGCAATGATTCAAAGCACAGGTTGGTTTAAGCAGAGTCATCTATCAAGGGGAGTTACGTCATATCCTGTGCACAGCATTAGCACGTCTTTGAGTGTGCGTTACGTGTGCATGTGCATAAGCGCATGTTTCCCGCAAATGCGGAAGACAGGCCCATCCGCAGAGGCACCCAAATGGCAAGGTATAGTCTTACAAGAAGCAGTACTAGAAAGGTAAGTAGTTGCTCTACACCTTTAAGGAGAAGGTGGAGGAAAAAAGGGCATTAGGAGGCATAATTTGTCTCAATGAGGACCTGCTCCCCCCGAGCTCTTGACTTATATTGGGGTGCTGCTGCTGTATTGAAGCCAAACAATAATGTAACAGTAAAAAATCAATTACACATGAAAAATACGTGATGGCACAATACAGTATTGTTAACACTGTCCACGTGAATCATATTGTTCCATAACAATGCATACAGCTTAAAGTCATCTCCCAACCATGTATTTGAAAGGATTGGTCTTTTCCCATGCATCTCAAAAGGATACTCGCCCTGCTGAATGGTATTTCTTTTGCATTGGTACATGTCCCCTATGGCAGTGCTTATCTCTCCATTCCTTTTGTTTGACAATCTCTTTCCTGTTAGCCTTTAAAATGGCCAGAATTTATTTTCAAGATTCGCCATCAATTGACTTTTATAGATTTTACAATTAGTTTGATGAATGGCCCACAAGTCGAATCCAGGATGATCTGCTCATTACTATAAAAAAGGAATCAGTTTTCCTGTCACACAAACTTTCTCTTTTTGGGGCCTTAACAAATAAAACACCAAAATCTGGGTGTTACATGAATCCCATATACTATATTTATCTATGTGCACTGAAAGAAGAAAACTGCAACATGATCTCCTGTAACAGTAAGTGATTCATGGGTCCATATTGGAGCATCTTGTTAGTTACAGCTAAGTGACCATGCTGAATACATTTCTTGATGTCATATATTATTAAGCTGCTTTTATTTATTTTTTGCTGATTTTCTACCACAGCAAGTTACGTGTGGTTTACTTGGTTTTGAGCTAAGAAACCATGTTTTCGGAAAAAAGACCATTGTGGAATTGACTAAGGTAATTTCATGTGGCTTGGCCTGTCTAGAAACCAGTTTCTATGTCATGTAAAATAAACAATGGTATGCATTGATTTGTGAGCATACTCTGACAGTCTTTTGCTACATATTGCCTTTTGGTGCATATAAACAGTTTTTTACAGTCTTTTGTTACATTTCCAAAAAACAACAAAAGATAATGGTAACAGTGGGTAAATAATCAGAATATTAGAAAATTCTCTCAGAAAGATATATAAATAAAATTACTATGAATTTCTTTCATCTAAAGAAGGAGGTTTTAGTAGAGCTCTTTGTTTATCTGTCTCTTTTCCCATTAAGCATTGTCCTTTATAGCACGTTACCATCACACATTGCATTTGATCTCACCCTCTGCCGCATTCTGTAGAGACACTTTTACATCTGTAAGTTTGTTTGGATACCAGATAGGAGTAGTATTGCCCAGTTATAAGCTTTGATCAAGCTGCCACTTTTTAAGTGCATTTTTATTCTTATTTATTAAAAGATGTTTTACCTGCACATATCCAATGTTCTCTGGTTACTTTATTTTATACTACTAGTTATTTTACCTTTGTTACATGCAAGCAGTGTTTAAAAGCCTTTATTTATGTGCAAGAAGTGAGCAGACTCTGTCAGTCTCTTGTAACATGTGAATAGTAACAGGGTTGGCTATTCTGCTACAAAAAAGCTAACTGAAAACTTCTGTGGTAAAAAAAACAAATTGACTCTACTTATCTGAACAGACTTAGAACAGCATGCTGATGGATAACCATAGCTATATATTTACACTCCCGCACAATAAGCCATACCCACTTTTCATGGAGTGTGCGCTACTTGATGTTTCTGACATTGCATATCAGTATACGAATAGTTAATAATAAAATAAGATAGAAGAAAGGCGTGGACCACACCTTGTTTAAAATGTTTCTCTGCTGCTACCATCCTATATATTATATATCAGGGGTCTCTGATTCAATCTACAATAAAAATATACAATGTAATGAATTAGCATTCAAAATATCCAAGCATTTCAAAGTTCATCTTATGTCATAGATACTTCATTATTCAATTTACAAACTGATGGAAAGATGGAAAGGAAAGGAGCATAAACCCCTTAGATGTCAGCAGCAGGGGACCTCCCAGCAGAGGTAATATGCCTGTGTGTGGGAGGGTCATAAACAGGGTTAGAGGAAACAAGACCATAGACTGTTCCAAGAACCCCAAAAAGTCCCCCATATATACTGAAAACCACCAGTTACTGTCAGGATGCAAGGGGTGTTACCCCTTCACGGGGCCAACTGGAATGGTGCAGGGCACTGGTTCCCCTCCAGCCTGATAAAACTCCTGGTGCCCGGGCTGCGGGTGCGCATGCTCTAACCACACGACGGGTGCGCAGTACACAGGCTGTGCGCGCATCTCCGGAAGCGCACGCTTAGCGCGCCTGCACTATTTAGGCTATCAGGTGTGGGCCCTGCTGGGGGAGGTTCCCAGCACACACCTTCCACCTCTCTCGCCTGCCATTGGCTCCTGGGTAGGGAGGCCTCCTGGTTGCCTCGGTGACCAAGGGAGTGGTCTTACATCCCCTGGCTATAAAAACCTGGCCAGAGCTCTGGCTTGTTCCTGAGTTATTCCACCCTATGGTGTGATAACCTAGCTCCCCATCTGTATATCTTGTTGTTGCTTCCTGACCCCTCATCTGAACTCCCTGTTGCCGACCTTGGACTGACTTTAGCCCCTGAACCCTTGCTGCCCACCCCGACCAGGATTGGACCTTGACTTCTCTTTTGGATGACCCCTTTGTACTTCTGAATTTGGACGCTTCAGGCCACTTACTGCGAGTGGGTTCCACTCCACGCTGCCAAGCCATGTCTGACAGTTACTCACCAAAGAGTTTATCTCAAACAATTCAGCTAAGTATAGCCCAGATACTGGGTGCAGAGTTTGGGCATCCATCCTGCTCCACCTCCCTATAAACCCCCCTGCCCATCTAGGTGAAAACTGTACTTTGCTGCAAAAAACAGCATGCGTGATCTTTCTACTGTATTTGATGGGTGTATTATTTATGTGTATGGGTATCTGTGAGATAAGATGAACTTTAAAATGCTTTGATATGGCATAATACTCATTATATCATGTCTTTATTATACATTCATAGGGTGCTGGTCACAAGACATATTTGGACATTGTATGTGTGCACTAATGGGGGGTTTTTGGATTACAAATGATGCATGTGCAATAGTTTTATGTGATTTGTTAACAATATAATAGTAATTACAAACTATAATCTGTGATCACTTATTGCTAGATTTAGATTCCCTCTAGTTAATAATAATACAAATAAATGACTTGCTGGTGGCAAGTAGAAATGTTGTTTCTGAAGCTTTTTTCCATCAATACTACATAGATTTAATTTGTTCAGTGTCCTTATTTTCAACATTCTTATTTTTTACTCATACACTGTCAAATTTTCATGCATGACTTTTTGCCATAGTGTCTGCTTACTGTTCTTTCAGGTTAGCAATTCCTCACTTGTCTAATTTTTAGATTCTTGATTTGTTTGTTTGCTTTACTGCTTGTGCATAACATTTTTAACAGTGTATGAGTTTTCTGTCTCCAGAAAACTTTTCAGATGAGGACGTGTTACTTGTTGGCAAGATTATTGATTGTAAATAGAATGTTGAAACAAAAGTTTCTGCAAGAATGGGTAAAGTTGTTATTGTTTTCATGAGCAAAGAGAGTTTGGCACACAAGGTGATAGCAAGTGGAATAGTAATAAAGGTATGATTCTCATTTTATGCCCTTGGCAATGGTACTACTAAAAGATAAAACCTTAAATATGTCACTTATCCTGAGAAATGGTTCAATAACCAAGAAGCCAGCTCTAAAAAAAAACATCTAACGTAATGCTAAATCCAAATTTTAATTTTATAGTGACAATCATGCAGGCTTTATTTTCCTGAGTAAATGATAAATAACATTAGTATGAGGCAACATGGTAAACCCAGAGGGCAAATCAAAGAGTAAAACATTTATTATGGAAATACTATTGTTCCTTCTTTAACATTATGTGTATGATTACTTTTTACACATGATTTGATAAGCTAAATGTTTTAAGTAATTTATCTTAAAATCTATTTTGTTGGTTTGGATGCACAGAGATTAAAGCAAATTGGTCAGGTTTGGAATGTGTAAGCATATTCTGCACAGTATAACACAATGAGGGGAATTTATCAAAACTGGAGCAGACAATATCTGGAGCAGCTGTGCAGGGCTAGGGATTAGCTTATCTCTTCAGTTTGTTCAGTTAAGATTTGAAAATGAAAGAGAGAGGCTGATTGGTTGCCCTGCACAACTGCTCCAGATTTTGTGTGTTCCAGTTTTGATAAATTCCCTTCAATGTATAATCAAGCAAATACTCAGAGTTACTGTAAGTCATTTTCTACCAAACAACAAGCTCATAAACACAGTAGTATATCCACCAACAGTGAATATAAGTCTGTTGATTCCTGGCATCATGCGGACGGCGGACTCTTCCCACCATAACAAACATCACTTACAACTTTAGAGAGAGAGAAGGAGAGATCAGCAGTGGGGAAATGCTGATCTCTCCTGTCATCACTTGAAACGGCCGCTGTGCTGGTTCCGGGCCCACAGGGGGGACAGCGGAGCAGCCAGAACATTTGTATGTCAAAGCCAGTAGATACTCCCCCGCTTCCACCACCGCTGCAGGTTATGCCAGACTCCACTGTCTCCCCCTGCGGGCCCGCAACCGACACAGCGGCTGTTTCCAGTGATGACATTTCCCCACTGCTGATCTCTCCTCCTTTGTCTCTAAAGGTGAAAGTGATGTGTGTTACATCACTCCTGCCTTTAGCTGTCATTTCTCTGGCTGCTATAGCCAGAGAAGAAGCTGGTAAAGCAGATCTCTGCTTTATGAGCTTCTTTGGGTTAAGTATAAAAAACAAAAATAAACAAAAAAAATTAAAGCCACATATAAAAAAAAAATTAAAAACACAAAAAAATTTAAGTCCCCCGCCCCTGCATGCATGCACATATAAACGTAAATGTGCGTCGGGTGCGCCTACCTGCGCAAACAAAGATTATGCCACACATGTTACATATCACCACAAACCTCAGAGTGCGAGCAATAATTCTAGGGCTAACAATCAATGATAACACTAAACTGATAAGTGGTAAAATCTTTTAAAGCGTTGCCTATGGCCAATTTTAGGTATGGTGTTTTTTGCAATTTCACGATTGCACGCAATTTTAAAGCTTGACATGTTTGGTGTCTAATTACCCAGCGTGACCCCATCTTTTATATTTTGCCAAAAATTTGGGTAAATATAAATGTTTCATAACATAGGGAAAATAAAAAAAAAATCAAAATGTTCGGTACATTTTTGATTGTACAGTAAAAAAGAAAAACCCCAGTGGGGATTAAACACCACCAAAAAAAAGCTCTATCTGTCCCCAAAAAGTTGTATAAAATGTATTTTGGTACAGTGTTGCATGACCGAATAAATGTCAGTCAAATAACCGCAGCGCTGAATATTGAAAAATGGCCTGGACAGGAAGGGGGTTTAACACCCCAGTCATCAAGTGGTTAAAAGAAACCTGGACTTAGAGAAACACTGAGTCTGCTATAGCTGACCTTTCCTTCTGAAAATGCTAGTTGGCTGGATATCATGCATATCTAATGGCTTCAGTGCTTTTTGGGTCACTAACCTGGCACAAGTATTCAGATCAGAAGATTTGAGTTTACTGTGACTTCACATGCTTTTAAAGTTTTCCCTTAATTACTTGATTGGGGGAAGTTGCTTGCATTGACAAAGTTATCAATTAGTAACAAGCTAGAGGATAACGTCTGAACCATCTGCATAATTTTTTAAACTAGGGACAAGGTTTAGGTTCGTGGCTACCATGGGGTCAAGGCGACTGCTGTAAGAAATTATGCAGAGTTTCGCTGGGCCTAATTTTTTGTAACTATAATGTACTGCATGGTCTTTGAACTTAGGTCAGTTGGCTTAGAAGGGACAATAATGGAGGCTGACAGACTGTGTAGGGAGAGTTAGTTGTTTAAAAGGTTCATACTGTGATATAATGTGCTTAATGGATGTGGATTGTAGTTTGGTGGACTATATATTCTTGTGTAACCCCCCCCACCCCCGCCCCCAGGTTCACAGCTTAGTGACTCAACATTTCTTTTTGGGACTAACTGTGCATGTGTGTCAGTAAGAACTGTAATTGTGGTTAAACTGTTGGCCCATATTGCAGACTTTTTATTGTTGTTTTATTGGGGGGGGTTTCTTTTATTTCACAATTATCAATATTTTTTCATTTTCTACTAGGTTAAAAAAATGGGTTAGTGTTTAGTTTTTCATGGTGTATATTTTTGCTAGTGCCTTTTTTTTATTTTGGTGTGTACACTTTGTTTGCAGCACATCACCACATATTTATAAGATAAAGTAATGTGCATCAAAGCACCACATATTTATTCCTACTGTTACCATTAAAATCAGGAAATCCCCTGAAGTGATAGGCAAAGGTTCTGCAGCTGGAAAAAGTTTGGGTGAGCATAATGTGTAGGAAAAAGTTGTAGGGCCATATCATCTAGAGGCAGGGCGTATCTGCCTCTTCTATTTCAGAGTTGCCATGCTATACAGCCACAGCATGTATTGAAGATACAGTAGATGAGTGTCTGACAAGACCTTTCTGCTCTTCCTCCTGTTTATTTGGTTAATGAGTTGAGGTAACATTTACCCTTTATTAGTTCACCACAGGTATGCTCATCCCCCCTTTCCTTCTCTACCGGGCCGCTCAAGGGTCTGGCGTGGAGTCCCCCTTAAAATTCCAACAGACCTAAGGGGCCTGGTAAAAATTGGGGATAATCCAACACAGTTTTTTAAAATGAATTAATTCAATGAAATTAGTTCATTTTTAAAAACCCCACCCAAATATTTGAAACAAAAAAACGAAAATTTAGATTCGCTCCGAATATGAATAACAAGTGGATCCAAATATTATGAAAATAAAATCTGAACGTATACAAAACAAAATGAATGTTTAATGGGATTACATGTCTAGCAGAGACATCATGCTGAGAGCAGCAAGAGGCAGTGATGTTCCAGCTTCTGGATCTTACTGCCAAGTAGGCTTCAGTGATGAGGAGGGGCTGGATGATGAGATGTCAGACCATCGATGAGTGACATCAATTGGAGAATAAGAAAGTTCTGGTAGAGACCTACAGTTCTGGTAGAGACCTAAATGTGGATTGATGACTAGATATGGATTGTAATGTGTCAGTGTCAGTAGCAGGAAACACATGACTATAGACACATGGTCCTGTAAGCATGGACAGAGATGCTACATATTCTTCATGGCACTCTGGGTCAATTTTATGACAGCTACAAAGGATGCAGGATGGGGCACCTTGCTGGAGGTGTTGATGCAGCCATGTGTCTTGTCCGATGGTGACAGCACAGTCATCTGTACCCCTCCTCCTCAATGGCCCCATCCTCCAACTCCTCTGAAACAACAATCCTCCAAGTGCATCAGAGCATTTGCAATGATCCAGGCTAAATGCTGCCATGCTGTTTTGCAGCATACAAGCCTGGTCAAACTGGGTAAGAGCTTCTTGCAGCTTCTCTATGTGCCAGCAGAGATTTAAGTGACCCCATGCCATCTTCAGCAAGGCAATATAGTGTGTGACAACTAACTAGGAACTAACCTGGTGGCTGCCCTTTGTCATGTAAAATTTATGTATGTACCTTGCCTGGCACATGTTCTCAACCTGGTAGTGCAGTAATCCATTATGAAGTGCCCTGCCTTCCAGGAGGTCCTTTATCAGGACAAAAGGGTTTGTGGCCACTTTAGGGGCTCATACTCAGCCAGTGTTCTTCTAGTAGAAATGCAGTGCCATCATCAGATGCCTGCCAGCCACTATATCTGTGACACTGGCTACAGATTTCACAGTATGCACTTGACCTACGGACAGTGTGCTTTTTGAGAGAGTCTTCAGCTCAGCAGGACACTTTTTATGGAGAGGCAAATCCACCTGTCCCCTGACAGCGTTGGCCAGCTCACTTTCTTTAAAATTAACTAGTCCTGGATAAGCAATGACTACAAAACCACTTCTGCTGATGCTACAGGCTAAACTTTAATTGTATCCACTCTAACCTTCAAGAAAAAATGATTCCTTCCACTTTACCAGCTCCTGATAGCTCCTCTCCAGGCCTATTTTATTATACTTCCCTTAATGTCTGTTTTTCAGCTATATTAGTATTTCCAGATAACATGATTTGACAATCTGATAACCAACATGTAATTGATCATAATGAAATAACGATTTGATAAAGATCAAACTTGATATGAATTAAATACATATATGTCTTAAAATAAAATAATATTAATTATATAAAACTAACTATGATAACATTAATTTAGCAGGATTAAGAAAGCAGTTTCTTTAAACTGCAAACTATGTAAGCTGAAATGTAAGATAATTGTTCTCTGATGAGAAAATATTAATGTACAATAAGCTCCTATTATTTAATGTATGACTTATTTTTTTATGCTCATGTACAGAGCTCTGCAATGAAAGCCAGAACATTGTGCTCAAGAGGGCTTCATGGAACATCTTGTTAATAGCTAATAAGATATAATTACTAAACTTTAACTGCCTATGGAATTAAGGGTTATGGAAAGATTGCCTTTTGCTAAAACAATTCTTTGCTTTTGCTGCCCAAATTTGAGACTGAAATGTTTACTGCATTTTATATTAGTTAATTATTTAAGCTATTTTACGTTGCTAAATTAATCAAATTAGTGTGTTTTTTTCTGGCAGGTAATACAGTAAGCTAAAAGATTAAAGAAAACATGAAATGTAAAATACTTTCCTGATTCAGCACCATGTCAATGCAAAGCTTGTGTGTTCTTACATTCAAGCTCCTTAGCCCCACTATTGACAAGTGAGGCTACCGATCATTATGATAGAGGCTTAGAATTCAAAAGGGTTTGGGTTTATGCTGTTGACCCATTAACACAAGCACCTGAGCACCAGGGATGCTGAAAACAAGCTTGACTTTTTGGCACCTAGAGGTGCCTGCTATTTGCTGACAATGGTTGGATGCATGAGAATTTTACATTTCAGGTCATTTTTAAAGGAAAACCTGTGCAGATACATGAACTGATCAGACAGTGGCATTATGTTGAAGGCTCCAAGAGATGTTCACTGATCTCAATTTAAAAAAAAAATCCCAAAACATACTGTACATTTCTTAAAATTTTGAATGAATCCAGCCATAGCACTCTGGCTTTTAAGGCTAGCTTCTGGCTTCTGCTTGAGCGTAGGTGCACGCAGGGGCGTATCTGCCGCGAGGCAAACAAAGCGTTTGCCTCGAGCGGCAGATTCCGGCAGGGCGGCAGATGTACCGGCCCGTGGCCCGCGAGCCGGTACTTTGTGGCCGGCAGCCAGCTCACAAGTCAGGTACGCGGTCGAGGACCGCGTATCTGACTTGCGGGAGCAGCTACAAGGTCTGCATCTCTGTCGGATGCAGACCATGTAGCTGAGTCTGCGCCGGCACTCGGATCCTCTCGGCCAGCGCTCTTTCAGTGAACGCTGGCCGAAAGGATTGTGCAGGATCGATTGGGAAGGTCTGCAGCAGACCCTACCAATCGACCACCGATAACCGGGACCGCCGAGCCGCCTCACAGCCTCCTCCCTGCAACGCAACAAGGTAAGCAGGAGAGTGGGCTCTGAACTGAATTGTATTTTAGGGGGGG
>NW_017306430.1:1943819-1958433 GCF_000935625.1 Nanorana parkeri
TGGCAGGCTCTGCAGGGTCTCAGGTGGGCTTGGCAGCCTGAGACCCTGCAGAGCCCACCAGAGATCCTTCACAGCCCACCTGGGACCCTGCAGAGCCCACCATAGATCATATAGAGCCCACCACAGACCCTGTAGAGCCCACCTAAGATCACAGCCTGGTGGGGTAAATTTAGTGTGTGTGTGTGTGTGGGGGGGGGGCGCCCGAGTTTTGTCTTGCCTAGGGCAGCCCCAAACCTAAATACATCACTGGGTGCACGTGTGGGCAATGGTATGGCTAGTTCTACATGTCAGCTAATATGTGGGCAGTCCTAATGCTATAGCTGTGAAGAATCCAGTTTCCATTAAAGAAATCAAGCTGTACTGCAGTGGGGCCCATGTTCTATGTTTCCAGTGTTGCACCTCAATAAAGTAACATTATGGCATTCTTGTTATCATATAACAGGAGAATACAAGGCGGGATAATATTTGCAGGATCACCAGATACAAATCAAAGGAAAGCAAGCCTGCAAGTCATTAGCCTTAAAAGATTTATTAGGGTGTATTCTACCATTTTATACTTTTTTATTTTAGGGTTTACATGCACTTTAAGAGAGAGGAAGAATAAGCTAGAGTAAGACCTGAATAGATGTAGGGTATGTTTGTATATCTTGACATCCTTTTTGGTATTGTCTTTTCAAACATTTAGCATGCTTGATGTGACAGGGAGCAGATTAGTATTGCTAGGGTAGACAAGCAGACAATGTGTGCAAGGCAGAGTTCATGGATTTGCAAGAATGAAAGGTTGCTCTCACTTAGTTTGTAGAGAATCAGAGAAAGAGAAGGGTTACACTCCATTGACTGATGGAGCGGAGGGGGAGAGAGGTGAGCAGTCACCACTGCGGGACTGAGGATTGGGTAGCTTTTTATTTTAGATCTTAGACCAAAATGAGCCCTTAACCCTTGCAGTGCAGGGGTAGCCCCATTGCAAGGGTTCATTTTGTAACTACCCAGAGTTCTTATTGAAAAAAAAGGAAGGAAAAAAGGGATTTTATAAATAAGAGATACTAAGTAGAAGAAAGAAAAGCAAAGGAAAACAGGAGAAGTTTATGTGAATTATCCATCTAGAGTCAGGGATGCATTGTAGTAAAGGGTTTAAAAACAAGAGAAAAATATAATATACAGTATTATTATCAAGCCGCACGTATAGCTCAGTTATCCGTTGTATACTCTGAAGAGGAGCGCCCGGATTGGGTCCACATGGAATCCAGGGCTGCTAGAGATCTGCCTATAGACCTATTGAAGTGGCTACCCACCAGACTACGGCCACCTATTATGACCCCCACTCTCTCTAACGCTCTGACTCCCTGGGATCGAGTGAAAATCTTGGGAAACATTAGCTCACCGCACACTCCCCTTGCCCCCTTATACCAGAACCCGGCATTCAAGCCAGGCACTTACCCTAAAACATTTCAATGGTGGCTGGATAAGGGGCTATATAGAATTGGCCACTTTCTTAAGTTGGGGAGACCTCTGACTCTGGAATATTGCAGGGAACATATGGAAATGCCATCATCAGAATTGTACCGTTACTACCAAATCACCCATTTTTTACGTACTGTACTAGCACGTGGTGAGGTGGGCAGTGGCCCCAGTGCATACGAACGATGGTGCCTGCAGTCCACTAAGCAGAGAGGGGCTATTTCCTTGCTATATTCCATACTACTAAAGTCCCCCCCGAAACAGCCATATATGTTGGCCTGGGAACAGGATTTGAATCGAGATGTTTCAGAAAAAGTATGGAGACGTCACTCAGGGGTGACAACTCGGGGACTGCCTAATGTTTCATTACTGGAGGCCAATTTTAAAGTATACTCCAGGTGGTACCTGGTGCTCTCTCCAGACTTGCTCGTATGTACCCGGGAACGTCTCCCCTATGTTTCCGGGGGTGTGAGCTGGGGGGCACCATGTATCATGTGTGGTGGTCGTGTCCTCGTATTCGAACATTCTGGGGAAAGGTCTATAATCTAATTTTCCAGGTGACAGGAATGTGTGTCCCGAGAGATCCCGGGTATGCCCTTCTCAATGATATAGTGCCGGGAACCTCGAGATATAGTACACGTTTACGGGGGTGAGAGAATAAGATTATTTTTGTTTTGTATGCATGTTGTCAAACTACATTGTGATATGTTTAAGTGTTTTGTTATGTCCTGGTGAAAACAATAAAACTTTTGAAATATAAAAACAAGAGAAAAATGGTACAAAAAAAAGCAAAACATTGTGCAACGTTTCTCCATAAGGAAAGACCTTTGGAAAGGGTAGAACAGAAGTAATTCCCATTACATGTATGAGAGACCGAGCCAGAGTCATTAGAGTAAGGGAAATTGCAACATGTAGAAACTTAACAAGAGAATATAATAAAAATCCATGAAACATAGTTAGCTTGGTTACTTCAGGAAACATCTGTAATTATTGCGTAAAGGCAATAAATAATGTATGTAAACCATGCATCTAATAAATGTCTCAAATGTCTTTAATAACATGCATTTCAAATCTGAACTTCCCAGTTTTCTCCAGGCACTCTAAAATGTTTCCCCTCATGGTAAAGCTTTGCCATTCCCTTGTATCACAACTGTTAGTCTCTGCTCAGTACAATGTCACTTATTTTGCATTGTCCACACAGCTTTTACCACGGCTCTTATCAGACTACCTCTTCTGGCAGTTCACCCTCAGCAATGTTGTGTCTGTATTTCACCTTGATCTGAAATTGGTAGCATCTATGCCCCTAACTACGCTCAGCAGTATCCGTATAGCCTTGTGGGCTCATTAACAAAACATCAAAGCAGGGGATTAATAGTATAATCCAGATTATGTATTTACCCTCCCCCTTTTCACCACACCATTACCAACATTAAAGGGGGTATTTATAAACAATTCCCAAAGAATGTTTGTTCTACGTGAGTGGAGGCAAAAAGAAATGTTCTTTTATCTTCTTAGCCAATCGAGTGTAATATTTGAAAAATACCACAATATGGCCACTAAACACATAGTTCTTTCTTTTGCTCCTCAGCTCCATTTAGTGGCCATAATGCAATATTTTGTTACTATTACATTCAATTTTGAAAGAAAATATGCTGAGAATGTTTGTGTTTACCTCCATTCACATGTTCATAGAGTTTCTGTCTCTGGACATTGTTTATAAATACACCCCCAAGAGTACCAACTTACCATACGGATTGAAAAATCAAGTCCTATTAGTTTATCTCCAATATCACCCATAGTAATAGAAATCCCTTTTTGGTTCTGGATTAGTCTTATTTATTTTTGGTCGATTTAAAAATCACCTTTCTTTGCAAATAAACAAGTAATAATGTGTGTAGTAAGGACACCAGTGGTGCTTAGCATAATTCATTTTTTAAAGATGAAGCAAACATAAACTATTTGCCTTTTGTCACTTTCTCTCTAATTAAACGTTTTTGCAGAGCTATCTTACCAGAGCAGGCAGGAAGAAAGAGGGGAAAAAGGTGGAGTCACTCATCTGAATATTATAAATAAACAAATAAAATATAGACAAAACATTATAGACCCAGAGACTAGATGGTACCTAGTTATGGATTCATTTAATGGTCACTCTTCTGTTTGTCAAGTTTGGATTGCAACAAAATAGTTCTCAGGTGATATTTTTTACATGGTATGAGCAAACATTTCTTGAGCAAACACGATTCTTGAGTCTTAGGTCACAATGTTATATCTTTGAAATCATGCACTTTGAAAGCAATACATAAGATGGCCAAGGTCACCTAATCTAAAGAATATCAATTTAAATTGATTGGGAATGTTCGACACATTGCGGAACGAATTGACAGATTACTAGATGGGGTTGGGCACGACCCCGTTGTCATGGTGCACATCGGCACCAATGACAAAATAGGAGGAAATTGGAGTGTCCTTAAACAGGAGTTCAGAGACCTAGGTGCTAGGATGAAGGAAAGGACCTCCACGGTAGTTTTCTCAGAGATACTAAGTGATTAGGTTAGGAACATCGACATATTGATAAATCTAAATTAAATATTAATTGACAGATTTATTTATGTATGTATTTTATATTTGTGGCCCTTCCCAGACTATGCTAAAAATGTCATAGCAGTCCATGATTGACCTGGTAAAAATGCATTTCCCATATAAACAGTTCTTCTTGCAAGTCTGAAGTAGCTCTCATACCAGCTACCCTGAGTAGAAGGCTTCACACATTATGAAGCTACACCTGCAGACATAGGAAACATCTGTTCCTGTAGTAACATATGTAAATAAATTAGTCTCTTAGCCTATTCACCACACTTATACTTAGCATCTCAACACTCTCACATTTTCCTACATAATAGCCACCACAAAATACTAAAAGACAGATCTGGAGGTAAAAATTAACGGAGGGGCTATATTACTAGTGGGGCAATAGCCCCAAGAAAGACTTAAAATGTATGTGTATAGGTGCAAGAGGCCTTACCTGACTGATTGACAGTCAAGTGTTTGGGAGGAGCTGCAGGGGTAGGAGCTGTGGTTATTGCTGGGAGATCATTCCAGAATCATAGAGGAGAAAATTGCAGGAATAGCTTTGCTAAACTTCACACTGCTAGGCATAAAAGAGATCAGACATGAGTGATCTGGAAACCCTGTTATCAGTGGTGAGAGCTGCTGCAGAAGCCACGGGCCTGCAATAGGTTCAAGAGCAGATGTGCAGGTATTAGTAGGAAGTACAGGGAGGTTCAAGGGAGGTTCCTGTCTAACCCCTTGTCCCAAAACATGCAGGGTGGTAGACCTCCTGTGCTTCTCAGCCCTTATGATATCCCCGAGGGTCAAGCCATAAACTAGAAGTGCCCTGCAAGGGACCCTCCTGTGACTTGCTTCTGGCACACTCCTGCCAGTGTGGTTGCAAGTGCTAGGAGGAATCCCTGCCAACAGCGAGACCCATAGCAGGTTGGGTCACCTGCCATGTCTTCCTCCATCTCCTACACCTGCTTTTCACCATAGCATGCTATCATAAGCAGTAGGAAGGGAAAATCTCAGTTGGCTACTCCAACTTCTGATTGGACTATGATGTTTGAGATCAGCTTCTCTGCTGAGGCACTGAGCAGGGGGGAATACATCAGCAGCAGTGAAAGGGTTAAGGTAGCAGTGGTGTGGGTTTAGCTTTATGCTCGTCATTCCGCCTTTTGCCATTTCATCTCTATAGCCAGGGTCTATTGGGTTGCCACTCAATGCTCAATCTCCTGTTCATATTTTGACAAATGTAGCACTTTCTTTGATGTGTAGTGCGCAAGGAGGCACAGGTTTGTTCCATCATCCACTACTTAATGATTTCCTCTGCATAGGCCCTCCAGATTCTATGGTTTACTGTATTATTACACACATTAGAAAGAGTTACCAAGGTTTTCAGGATGCCCCCTGGCACCTAAAAAAACCGAGGGTACTTCGACTGAGGTGAAATCCCTGAGTATCACTATCAATGGAATGCTGTTTGCCATAGGACAAGATTAAAAATATGAATAATTTAGTAGGCAGGACCGAAAAGTGACTTAAATAGCCTACATTTTTGTTTTGAAAGCTACATTTCTTTAACCGACAGTTTAGTGCAGCTACATATGGAATCACTTCCCCTCTAGTCTGTGTGCAATGGCAGGTCATTGTGGATAAAACCCATAATGCCAGCATTTAACCTGGAGCTGATTATGGATGAAGCAGGCAGTACAGGCTTTGTTGCATATTGCCAAGGGGTCTAGTGTACAGCTGAGTGGTCTGCAGCTGTTTTCTTTAGGAACATGGCAATGCTTGAGATGTTTCCCATTGTCACTGCAATAGAGACTTGGGTTGTGTAATTTAGCAATGTCCACATCCATTTTGCTGTAACAGTCTGGGAGTTGTTGATGTGACAACAGGATATCAGAATATTCTTCTCCACTTGTGTGGTTTTTGAGACACCTACTGTTCGTTTGCTTTCAATAAACTTTTTTCATACAAGTATCCGATGTGCTGGTTGGTTAGAATTATTTGGCTGGCATGTTGTTTCTTTCCAAATGAGACAAGTTCCAGTAGCTAAGACCAGTAGTGGAGCAGAAGGGGTTTCACTGTCTGTGCTAAAATTTGAGAAACATACTTGCCAGGCCCCCTTGTTAAAATTCCACAGCTGCCCTGTTATTTATTGGGTATGCTTTTATTTTGTTCTGAGTATTTATTACATTATTAACCATTTCACAGGTTAAATAAAGGGTTAGCTGTGGCCATTTCAAATCCATGTTGCACAGTCTATGTTTTTTTGGGGGGGTTCGATAGGGGGACAACATTGCTAAATCCAGCAGTCATGTCAGATGGTCCCAAGCATTGCATCATGAAAGGGGGTCACATGCTCCCCATACCTACCATACCTGGAAGTGCTGGGTATTTTGTCACGGCTGGGCCATAGGAAGGAGCAGCAGATAAGTACTGCTAAGAAGAAGAAGATAGATAGATAGATTCTGTAAAATAGTCTAAAATGTATATGATATAGATTCAAGTTCACAAACTGAAATCGTAGAACCTTCACTTAGTAGTGTCTTGACACGATAACATCCCATCAGCATTTTTGACTCAGGCCACTAGATTCATGGCAAGACACAATTTTCAGCTTGTCACTCACCAAGATATTGAACAGATCATTAATCATAATCACATTTTAAAATGTCGCTTTTTATAAGAATTTCTTTCGCTTGTTTCAGAATTGCTTACTACACATTAAGTTTTTTTAAAGCAATTTTAGTATTTTAATGTTGAAGTACATTTTTAATCTGTCATTGCTAATGCCTGCATTGACCTCTGGGGTATTCAAACTGGATTGTTAAATAATGGAGGGCATAGGAAAGCTTAAGGGTTCGGTAGGAGCACAAAAAGGATTTGAGGTACTTAACGCAGACCGAACATTAGGTGTACATTTTTATGTTAGACCCCAACTCTTTTTTTACTTGGCCAAGCCATTATAAAAATAGACAAAACAGCTCTAGATGCAATTCCCCCCTCCTCTCTGGTAAATTTCCTTCGCAGTAAATCCTTTCCACCACTAAATTTCCCCAGTCTTCTGGGTTGAATGACTCTGACACAACTTTCAGTGAGTGCAGGGTTTCATGGACCCCAGATATTTCGCCGCAGCCCCCCCAACAGTAAAAAAATAAAAAAACCCTCATGATTTGTTGCATATATTTACTGCTAGCAAGCAGTAGATATATGCAAAAACATAAAATAAAAAAAAACCTTTTGAAACAGGTTTCAATTTACCTGTGTCTTCGCCGTGCACTCTCGTAAGAAAATCTGAAGAGTTTGGGGAGGCCGCAAAAGATCTTGGGGCGTGCGCATTCGCAGTTCAGATGTCCGGCTGGGGAACGAGGAGAGACACAAGGTAAGTCTACGAAGCAGTGTGCACCCATACAGACTCCATGGGACATCAGAGAAGGACAGAGGAGTTAGCGCTGGATTGGAGACCCTCACCAGCACTGGAGGGACATCTGAAAACTACACTAAAGTAGAAGATAATCCAATAAAGATGCATGATTTAAGGTAAGTCCTTACACTAACATTGGGTTGGGGGAAAAATAGCCTTTAATATCACTTTAAAGACCCCTTTTACTCCCTAGTGTCTCCATTAATGTAGAGCCAGCTTTCACAGACTAAAGCTGGTCATACACCTATAGATTGTCTGCAGATTTTCTATGGTCAGATGGAAAAAGTGCAACAGATTCCTCCATCTACGCTAAACTGTGTGGATGGAAGAAACCTCCCACTGAGCCAAGCTTCAATATCTTGCTAGTCGGGCCCTCTGGCTCTCAAAACACCTGAACAATGCCTGCATCCAATCAGATTGTTCAGGTATTTTAACAGCCAGCGGGCCCAACTGCCAAGATACTGAAGCTTGGCTCAGTGGGAGATTCCTCCATCCACACAGTTTAGCGTCAATGGAGTAATCTGGTGCACTTTTTCCATCTAACCATAGAAAATCTGCAAAACATCTATAAGTGTAAGGCCAGCTTTATAATGAGTGGCTTTGATTGGTGGGGCAGCTTTTTCCTTTTACTAAGCTAAATAGTCATATTGAGCAAAAATAGCCCATATACTATATAAGTCAGTTTTAAGCATCAATCTTTCAAAAGCATTGAAACGTTCCACAGAATAGCAGTATAAAGTGTTTGTTTCATAATTGACTTTTGGTAAAACTGTTCTTGAGCTCCGTTTACAGTGAAAGTGGGAAATGGAACTGATCGGAAGGGTGTGATGAATATTGCCTTGGTTGCAGCTGCTTAAAAATACATTTTTCAAACCAGATGCTGCTTGACATTGACTTCTATTATTGTATGTCTTGTGGGACCTGAGGCAAATCTGCTGATGGTGGTCTGGGGAGATATCTATGACACCAAGATACATTTTTCTGTGATATCGGCTTCTCTGATAACACTTGAAGGTTATTTGTACCTTGAAGCATGGTTACATATAAATCATTTGGCAGATACTATATGAAAGTCCTTTCATTCAACAGTCATCTCTAAATGGAATGGCTTTCAAATTACATTTTGGTTTCATGTATGTTGGATATACTGTATCTTGTTTTCTGCTATTAATGCATTGGTACATTTTGTTATAATGCAGAGAATTAATTATTGGCATGTCAGTTAATTTTTTGTTCTTGTAATGTTTAAATACCTAAACAGAATATGGTGCCATGATATACTTGTCATATTAGTTACCTCTACTAAAGATTTGAGCATACTATTAAGAGTGAGATGGTTTAGTGGTTAGCAGTGGGGCTTTGTAATCACATGATCCAGCGTAACATATGCATATTGTAGTGTTTGTTTCCTCTAGGATTTCATAGTTTTTCCAGACTTCAAAAACATGCTAGAAATTTAATTGGGTTCTATTCAAACTAGCATTAGTGCATACAGTATATGACTGTGTTACTGGGGTAGACACATAAGTGACATGACTCTTTGTCACAGTAAGGAGAGTAAAAGGTCTGCAAATATGGCGTTAAGTAAACAAAGATCTCAACAAGCAGGAACAAACTATAAATTATTAATCACGTAGTAATAGGTGGGGGCTCACACTTAGATATAGAGACTAACGCTGGGTATAGTAAATTTGTTTTGTTCAGCTCTCAGGCTGAATGGAAAAAAATCTAACAGACTGCTTCATCCATGCTAATCCACATGTGGATGGAGGAATCTCCCCTGTAGCTAATATATTTTGTTAGTGGGCCCCGCTGGCTGTCAAAATACCTGGACAGTGCCTGAATCTGATTGGATATGGGTGCTGTTCAACAGACAATTTTCCTCCAGCTCCTTTGATTTGATAGTTGAATGAATGATGTCGAGCGAGAACTGACAGACAGGGCCACCATCGGAGGAAATTTTACCCAGTTCATAAAAAAGTGGATGAAATTCGCTCAGTGTATAACCAGCTTAATGAGTGTACAGAACCCCCACCCCATGTTGCATGACACTCCTGGGTAGAAACCTTCAGGTTTTCCCCACTGGCGACAGCTGCCAGGCAAACTGAAGTAAGGTACAGAAGATCATTGGCAGGTGTGAGCAGGCAGAGTTTAGTTAGAGTTGGTCTAGAAACAAAAAAATCATTACTAGAATAACAAAGAGGATATACTGGACCAGATGCATACAGAGGGCAGGCCAAGATAACACAATGAGTACATTTGGCTCAAACATAGAGACCATGATTGCATGATACTAGCTAGGTTAGGTAGTAGAGCAGAGTTGGTACTGTATGTCACACATTACCAAAATCCCTGGAAAAAAATTCGAAACTAACCTCCAAGACTTCTCCAACCAGGTCCAGTTACAGAGGAAATGGAGATGCAAAGTGAGAGACAGCTGCAGGCTAGTATGCAATATATAAAGGATGCAATATGTAAAGCACTGATTTCACTTCAGAGAGGAGAGGCTAGGCTCATGACCATTATTTTGTAAGCCGTTCTGGAGTCAGATACAGATTTGAATGGCACTGTGTAGTGTAGACATTATTAGATTTGTGAATTAAATAATTACTTTTATAAAAATCAATGGTTTAAAATTGACTTTAGCCTTCTGAATCAAGTTGTAGTAAATTAACCATGGACTTCAACAACATTAAAATAAAGTGAACTATGTGAATTAACTATTAAAACAAAACTCCAGGCAAACAATTAAATAATAAACCCAGATTTTATTCACAATAGAAAATAGTAAACATCAAATGTTTAAATTGAGAAAATTTACAATTTTAAAGAAAAATTGGGGTTGTATATACTTTATATAACATCTATCTTACCTGCCAAAAGGATTTTTTTTTTCTGTCATTCAATTCTTTACCCCTTCATGAGGGGGGACATACACTGTCCGTCCCTGCCACTAAGTGCCCAAATGACTAATGACGTACATTGTATGCTATTTGGGGGCTCAGTAATGCTGGTAACCTCTGAGAATCAGGGGATACTGTTCATTAATGGATGCCTTACTATTAAGGCATCTGTTAATGAGAGAGTTAAACTTTTTAAGACACCTGATCCCCTTCAGGAATTGGGCGTCTGACAGTGAGAGCAGAGCGGTATTTACCTCACTCTGACAACTGGTATAGACCGGGATTAGGAAATCCCGATGTATACCGGCTTTTTTTTTCTCTAAAGTTTCTGCAATAGAAACATTTAGCTATGTGTTTCTTTTGCAGAAACAATGTTGCAGGCCTCTGATCGTTGTGGGAATGATCAGAAGCCTTTAGTGACATCTGATCCTGAAATGCTGCAGGATCGGTGTCACTAAGGTTATTATTGGCTGTTCTTAAGTTTGAAGAATTTATATAAATGTTTATACTATCATTATTATAAAAATGAACCTTACAATGAAAATCTGCAGCTGCAGATTTGTTTTTCACCCTAAGGGGTTAAGTTTTTTATTTAACCCCCTCATGACAGTGATGTTCAAAGTATGCTACTGTCACTAAGTGTGACACTTAGTGACAGTGACATTGTGGGGTTGATTTACTAACCTTTTAAACACACCACGAACGTGTATACACCTCTGTAGTGTGTTCCCTCCCAGCATGATCTATGGGAGGAATCGAAACACCTTTGTAGTGTGTACACACCCAGCAGGTGTGTTGTGCAAAGCCCTGCAATGAATTGCAAGGTAATGTGGTGTAAATTAGCTCTATGTTATGTTGCTTGCGTTGATGAATGCAGGAATGTAAATGCATGAGCTAACCATTTTTGTCTAAACTGTGAAGCAGCATTATATATGCATCATGTGCATGATTTTTCCATATATGGCATTAGTGGAAATATGCTTTTAGAGACTTTTTGGTTGATAAATACCTTTTGCTGTGTGAAAATCACACACACCTGGTGCGTGCGTGTGTTTAGGTTAGTAAATCACCCCCTGTATGTCAGGAGACCAGTATTAGTTTTTAGTTTAAAATGTTAGGTTTTAGTTTTAGGCTGAGAAGTACACAAAAATGTCTAAAAACCTAGGGATGGGAGGTTTTTCCAAATGAAGGACAAATAAATGAATGTAATTAATGCAATTTTTTTTAGCTGTGCAATTTTTCTAAAAAATACTACAAATCAAAACTGGGGAAAAAGTGTTTTCTTTACGTTTTCCCTCAATTTTAATATTTTATTTGTCCTAAATGAGGCGTTAGGCACACATACAGTATGTGATATAAATATATAGCCCTATCTGTACTCTAAAAAAACAATATACAGTATAAGATGAGTGGGTGCACTTAGTAAGAAAGTATATTACTGATGTGGAAGAATCACACAGCAAAAATGTAAAAAGTGCATCAGCCATTAACGAACAGAAACTACAAAACAAGCTCAGTCATGAAGGGGTTAAACTTTACACAGCAGCCTGGTGACTTGTTTTTCTTTGCTGCAGCTAAGAAAAACTGCTTGGTCACCATAAAATCCCCAGCCTGTGAATGGACAGTAAAGAAGCAGCTGTAGGTATGCTCTTTTCTCCTGCAAGCACACGTGCATGCATGACATCTATTTTGCCCCAAGTGCTGCACCTCCTAGTATGAGTGCTGCTATACAGAGAATTACAAAGGCTGAATCAAGCTACATTAAAGTATTTTTCCTAGTTGCATTTGAAATATGTTTAATCATTTGTTAATAATTATATAATTGTATTAGAGGATTCCTTTTATATCTGCCTTAACTTCATTTTTAATGTTTTTTTTTCATGGCTTCACAAATTCAAGCAAAAGCTGGTTGGTGTTGCCAGTAGAGACCCAACCAGTGAAGGTTGTAAGGAACAGCAACAAATCACACCCATGATGTGTATATTAATATTGAATTTGTGTATTCTCTTGACATTTTTTGAAAATCAGTTTTTCTGGATTATCATGCTAACAATTTGAAAATATCATGTAACAATTTACATTTAAATTAAATTATGTTTTCTTGTTCATTAATGATGGCGTTACATAATATGTAACTCATTCTGTTAAGTAATACAAACACAGTGACATTTTGGGGTCTATTCACAATACGGTGAAGAGTTTGGAGAAGACAGGAGAAGTGAACAATCTAACACAAAATAGCTGATTTGGAAAAATTCTCCAATTCAGCTCACTTTCCAGTTCAGCTATTTTGGCCTAGATTGTTCACTTCTCTTGCCTTCTCCAAACTATTCACCCTCTTGTGAATAGACCTGAGTATGTCTATGAATAGAAACCAACTTATTCACCAACCTATTCACTATACCTATATAGTGCCATATGACTTGCCTACAAATTATTGAATTTTTCCCTGTGTTGCTTGTCCTTTCATGATCTAAAGGTTTTGGAGGTTATGCTGTCATCAGAAAATTTGCCATAACAAGAATCCCTGTGGTTTTGCAATTGTTACAGTGATTTGACAACCTGAAACTCTTAGGCTTCTAGGGCAGTATGCCCTGCAAAGTTTGGTGTCAGTTTTAAGCCTGAGGAGGATGTATTGATCTTTGACAGTTCTATTCTGTGTTTGTCCCCTCTAATCAAGCAGTGGAACCTACTTCTTATATCATATTCTCTTTAGTTTTTAAAGTCTAAAAATAGTTTGTCACAACATTATTGGTTTCGGCCCTGCAGACTGTATATTATGATACATAAGTCTCCGTTTACTCCTGTATAATATCTTTATTTGTTATTCTTAAATAATTTATATCTATCTATCTATCTATCTATCTATCTATCTATCTATCTATCTATCTACATGTAAACTTAATATTTCATTTAATTGCAATATATTAGGCAATAAATTAATTAGCTTTAAGACAAATGTAAAAAATACTAAATGAATACTACTCGGCATGAGCATAATTGGGAAGTGTTAGTTTTCTTAAAATTTTACAAATTTCGTAATTGTTTCTCTACAGAATCATGATATATTGGTGAAATTGTTTCATTTTGACTAAATGCATTGGATTTAATGAGAAAGGCAAAATTAAGGATTTGTAAAAATGTTTTTTAGGGTCAGCTAGGCTTTAAATGGCTCTCACGGGTTGCAGAAGCTCTAATTGTATCCTGGACCTGCGTTTGTGCCAAAACCTATATTTGCCTCACTTTACATTTTGACAGAAAAAAACGAAAAACTACCAATATAAAGATCACCACATTAAGTAAATTAAACTACTTAAAACACACCCCCACCCCCCAAAAAAACACACTGTAAATATAAAAAGTATATTTTTTAAACAGATTTTGCACAAACAGCTCAATGCAAACCCAGTGAAACATCACAAATTGTAAAATTGTCAATTTTGCTGAAATAACTCACTTATCCCCAATTACCACAGACATCTATTTTAACAATAATATATACTAACAGAAGTGTGCCTAAGTAGGCTAAATATTCAAGGGTACATCACTGCAGGGGCAGAGAATACAGAAGTGTGCATTGGTGCAGCAGAGGCAAGGCTTTGGTGCAGAGGTGAGTGAAGATGGGGCATGTGGGAGAAGTGGTGAGATTAGTGGAAGAGGATGGAAGTCAGGTGCAGTGGTGAGAGTGAGGTTTTGTGTGCAGATGAATTCTGGGGGAGGAGTGTGGGGGTCAGCTGTGTTGGTGAGACACAGCTGACCCCCATTGTGCCTATGGAATCCACCCACAACATGCTGTCACTCACAATGGAGGAGAACCTGATGGGGAACTAGCCTGCCACAGTTGCCCATCAGGTCCTGCTCACTCTTAGCAAATGTAAACAAAGCATATGCCCATTTTTGGTTAATGACATCGCCTTAAATACCCTCCCCTTTTTTTATATTTTGCTGTGTGGACTGGAGCTGTCATTTGGCACCAGTCTCCTGACAGGTGCGGATGTGTATATTGGTTGGCGGGTTTTGTCGGTTGGTAGGCGTTGTGTTTGACGATGGAAAGTTATACGGACAACGTACCAAAATACAGCGCTCAAGACGGGGGTGGGGAGGATTGATTTCCTAGTATTTAGAATAGTACTAAATGTATTTATTTAGAATAGTACTAAATGTATTTATTTAGTTGAGCGGCTTCGGAAGCGTACGGACCGGGGTATCCGACCAATGGATGAATCCAACAGAGAAAACAAGGGGGGAAGCGCTACAAACTAAGTGAAAA
>NW_017306430.1:1958843-2003834 GCF_000935625.1 Nanorana parkeri
GGGGGGGGGGAGAAAGAGAGGATTGATTTCCTAGTATTTAGAATAGTACTAGATGTGTGTATTTAGTTGAGCGGCTTCCACACCAGACCACACCAGAACTATCCTCAGTCGAAATCTTCAATCTCTCAGACCACACCCTGACCCCACATGAGATAACACTACTCAATAAAGGTCTGAACTTCGCACCTGATATCAGACCCAATTCTTTCTCATTGTTCAAAGACCTGAACAAATTCATTCGTACCTTAACCCTCAAAAGACACTACACCAACACTTCATCACCAGACATCACAGAGGATTCTAGTAACTCCTCTATTCCTGCACCCACGTCGGAAGATGTAAACAGCGACTCAGAGACATTAGCCATCCTAGAAGAATTAGCCGACCCCTCCCATCAACCCTATTTTGAACCAGCAGATTGGCTCGACCCTGGTATCATACACAGCTCCCTACGCCCCCCCCTCCAAATTCTACCCCCTTAAATCTAAGGGTTGCCACATAGAAACCTTCTATCAAGCCACATATGCTGAATTCACCAAACTTGCGTTCCACCCCAGGGAAACCCAGTTTCCCTCAAACCGAAAAAAAACAATCTTGCGGCCAAAGAAAAACTAGCATTGAAAAACCTCACTAAAAACAATAAAATCTCCATCAGACAAGTGGATAAAGGGGGAGGAATAGTCATCCAGAACCGCACAGATTATATCACAGAAGCCCATCGCCTCCTATCCGATACCAACACCTATTCCAAACTCCCCTCAGACCCATTGCCCCAGCTCCTATCTGAACTCAAACTCCTCACAGACAGAGCCCTCAATGATGAGATATTAACCAAAAAAGAAAAATCAGCCCTCTGTCCCCACAGCCTAATACACCCCTTTTCTATCATCTACCCAAAATACATAAAAACGAAACCACACCCCCGGGGAGACCCATTATCTCCAGCATCGATAGCCTAACAAGTGGCCTCTCCAAATACATAGATGAGTTCTTACAGCCCTTTGTGGTCACCTTACCCTCTTATCTCAGGGATTCAGGACACCTCATTGATATCCTACAACATTACACCTGGGAACCCACATACCATTGGGCTTCCCTTGATGTATGTTCATTGTATACATCCATTCCCCATGAGGTGGGCTTACAAGCACTCCAGTTTTATCTCACACAACACACAGCACTTCACTACAAACATGCACAATTCATTGTGGACTCCACCAAGTTCACGTTGGAACACAATTACTTTCTTTTTTTGGACCAATTTTACATCCAGATTCAAGGCACAGCTATGGGAGCCAACTATGCCCCTAGCTATGCCAATTTGACAATGGGACACTGGGAACATGTCTACATATGGCACAATAACCCATTCGCGAAACACCTCATCTTCTATGGATGCTACATAGATGACATCATCATCATTTGGGATGGACCAGTCGACACCTTTAATGATTTCTTAACATTGTGCAACACCAATCCCTCCGGTCTCAAATTTACACACACGATTGACGAACACAAACTCATATTCTTAGATCTGGAGCTCACACACAAAGATAATAGAATCTTAACTAAAACCCATTTCAAACCCACAGCCGGCAACTCTTATCTTCATTTCAATAGTTGCCATCACCCTTTATGGAAACGTAATGTCCCCAAGGGTCAATTTTGGAGACTTAACAAAAACTGTACTGAAAAAAACGACTATCTTGAACAAAGCAACTTCCTAAAGAAAAAATTCATTGAAAAGGGGTACCCAAAAAATCTGGTTAACAAAGCCCAGGAGTTCTTTTCCAAACATAATCAAATGGACAAACAACCACATTCAAGCAAAAAAACGACACAAAGTAACGCAGTACGCTTCATCACACCATTTAATAGTAGCTATAGAGCCATTGAATCCATCCTAAAGAAAAACTGGCACCTACTACAGTGTGACCCGAGATTAGGCCCATCCTTACCACCCAAACCAACCATAGTGTTCAAAAAGGCAAAAAGTATCAAAAACATCATAGCACCCAGCAAATTGGCTTCCACCCCGGCAAAATCAACCCGCACCTTTCTCTTTGACAATAGAGTAGGTATATATCAGTGTAAGAAAAAATTATGCCTCACTTTCCAATTCCTAACGCACGGCCAAAAAACTTTCAAGGATAGCACGGGCAATAGTTACCCCATCCATCAATTCACCACCTGTGAACACGACCACGTGATTTATGGCCTTAGATGCCCCTGTAACCTTCTTTACACAATACACGCACAATACGCCCACTCTGCAAGCGTATAGGAGAACACAGAAGGTTCATTGAAAAGGGTGACATTGAACATAGTGTCCCCAGACACTTCCTCTGCAAACATAAAAAAGATATAAAAAAACTCCAGGTCTTTGTCATTGAACAGATCCCCAAGAATTTATCTCCACCTGAAAGATTCCGTCAGCTTTGTAGACAGGAAACATACTGGATCTACAAGTTAAACACACTATCCCCCTATGGTCTAAATGAAGAAATAGAAATTAACACGGTCATCTAAAAATGTGTCTTTATTTAGCAAATTATACATCCATTCATAGAATCTGTCTTCAGCTCTCCTCAACCAAACACTTCATATTTACCCTCAGTGTGTACATCAGGATTTTGGGCACGCCCATATGCCCGCCCCCCGTCTCCCCATTGGCCTTGTTCTCCCTCCCAGGTCGACGCCCTTGGTTTGACCCTCCCCGTTCGTTCCTTTAAAACGTTTCCCCACCATTTCCTTCACCTTCTCCTTGGCTTGAAAAAGAAGTCTACACTTCGAAACGCGTAGCCGTCTCTCTCTGCACACCCGACTTGTGCCCGAGTGTTCCGCCAGCACTGGGCAAGAACCGAGGGTTTTCACTCCAACCTGCAACCACTGTCCGGCACCCGGATTACTACCACTGTATCGCGGCATCACGAGCCACCTGCGTTCCACTCCTTCATCACACACAGTGTGACGCTGCCAGCTCTCCACCCCACACACCGCAAAGACTGTTTCCACCGGCCGCTTCTGCATCGGCATCCGCCCCACATCGCCGACCAAGCCGCCTCCGTCCCCCTCCTGTATCACACAGGCAGTGTGACATCACTGGCGCCCTTCACACCAACTTTAGAGACTATCGGTCCCAACATCGCCACAGTTCGCCCCCTCCCCTGTCAGCAATCTCCCTGTCACAGGAGAACCCCTGACATCCACTGGGAAGGCTCCTGAACAGTCCCCCAAGGGCACACTTGCCTGAAAACTCCTCCTTGAGGATCAACTAAGAAGTACATCGCCGCTGCCTCCTCACCACCCTCAATCAACAGGACCACAGACGATAGACATCTCTCCCAACAACGACTCGCAGTCAGAAATTCCCTGGATAACCGGCACCATCCATTTCTACTCCTCGTCGATGACTTCGCAACACTTCTTACTTAAGAGTAAGTTTCTACATTTTTTTCTTTGATTTGTTGTACACTATATCCTCACCTCCGTATTATACATTTATGTTTCCTGGGGACTATCTGGACAAATTGGATTAACCATTGAACATAACACCTGGATACTAAAACCACCACTGCCCCCTTTCCCCCCCCCTCTCTTATTCCCACCTTCCTGTCTCTGAATGAAACGCCCTTTCACTTAATTTGTAGCGCTTCCCCCCTCGTTTTCTCTGTTGTGTTTGACGAGTATCTGCATCACTGAACAATATGATTGACAATGGATGCACGGCTTGGACCATTTTTTGGATTTGTTATTTTTAATAGAGGACTTGTCAAAAAGTGTATTTGTGTTTATTAACACTTTACTTTTTTGTGAATAAGTAGGGGTTCTACTACCCCTTACTCATTCACTTAGCGGGGGTGGTATCTGTGGGCCCCCTGGTAAGACACCCCCCTGCATTGAGGACATGTGGCCGGGTATGGTTTAGGAGGTAGGGGGTGCATGCTTGCCCCATCCCATTTGCCTTACTTGCCAGGCTGCTGCTTAGATAAGGGTCCAGTAATGGATTTTGGGGGACCTCACTTCAATTTTTTTGCTTGGGGTCCCCCCATAATTCATACAAAACCCTTTTTTGAGGGCTGTTGGTGATCCCTCTAACATCTATAGAAGACCCTTATCTAGGACAACATTAAGGGAATCCCCAGCTGCTTTTACATACAGCCAGCTCCACACAGCTGTCATTTGCGTGGAGATCAGTCGGCTTCGGCCATGCTTTCTCCAAGCTTTGGGTGTCACTATGGCTTAGCCAAGCTGAAGCATATGCGTTTGGCTCACCTGAGCCTCACGGCTGCCTCCGGCTGCTGTACATGTTATTTTGAATAGCCCATACAGCAGACCTTCAGTTCAACTGAACAGAAGGGCAGAGGCGGCCGAAACGAACTGAAGGATCAGCCAAAGCTATGGCTGGATCCTTCGGCTCTTTAGTGAATAACCTCCCTAGTTAAACTGCTCACACTTTAACTTCCGCTTTCCCTTCTCCTCAGGTGAGAAAATCTGGCAGTTCATTAGAGCCACTGAAATACATAGATTTCACTTAGTATTACAGACAGTCTGCCCTTGTCTGATCTTACTCCCATGAAGGTGCAATACCTACAACAATAATAGGTGACTGATTACTACATCTTTAATGTTGCAAGGATAATATCAAACACATCTGATGATCTTCCAGGTACCAAACGGTAACACCTGACTATCTGTTGCCACAGGAGTATCTTGGATGCTGAGGATGATAAACACACAAGTGTACTCCACAAAAGAGACCCACTCAATAAGCTGTTGAGGCGTGCACTGCATTGCTAGATGTACTGGGGGTGGTTTTTATCACCAACATTCCAAAAGTCATATTTCAGGTTCCCTATTTTGAGGACTTCTGCATCGTACAAAAGGACCTATTTATTTGGAAAGACAGATTTGAGCTGGGTTTCAGCTTCATCAGTAGAAATATGCTCAAATTTAAAGAACAGCAAATCTCTAGACACTGATGCAATAATAACGCTTAAATCCAGTACCACTACCAATCTTATTTGGCCAATGAAAAGGTGGCACATTTTCTACTACTTATAAGGATGATATAGTGAATGTCAGAACTAACATTGTTAAATGGCTTATCACCCAAAATGATGACCTGTCTATGGCGGCCACTTGGTCTTGTACAAGCAATAATTACATGTATAGCATAACCGTACATCCTTTCTATACATGTGTTAACTTGCATGCTGTTTTTTTCCTGATATCTATTCTTTACATTTCTGCATATTATATATTGTGTCGCACTTTTCTAGTTCCTTTCACTAACATGATTGAGAAGTATGTAGCACATTGTACCTCATCCCTATATCAAGCTACATAAGTTATATGCTGGTTTAATTAACTCTATGCAAACCCAGAAAGCTATAATATATGATTGGGTAGACCTTTTTGATACCATATGTTTTATGCACCGATTTTCCTCTATAGTCATGCTATATACTGTACATATAATTACTGCTTGTTAGGAATGGGATTCAAGTTCAAACTCAACTAAATAGGCTGTTCGTCCACCCAGCAGGGAAAACATCCATCTGCAGCTGGAAGTCATACATTTAGTAGTGGCATTATACCGCTATTAAATGTGACAACTCAGGGACATTAATTCCTGAAACACTAGTGGCCACAGGCATCCTAGCAACCAATGACACATCCCTGTCCCCCTTTAGCTGCCAGCAGGCAAAGCACCTACCCCTGGCATGGTACCCTCTGCAATTATAACTAGAACACTAATGCTTTATGTAGGGGCAAGATTATGGGGGTTATTTACTAACCTAAACACACACACACACACACACACCAGGTGTGTGTGATTTTCACACAGCAAAACGTATTTATCAACCAAAAAGTCTCTAAAAGCATATTTCCACTAATGCCATATATGGAAAAATCATGCACATGATGCATATATAATGCTGCTTCACAGTTTAGACAAAAATGGTTAGCTCATGCATTTACATTCCTTGCATTCATCAACGCAAGCAACACAACATAGAGCTAATTTACCCAACATCACCTTGGAATTCCTTCAGGGCTTTGCACAACACACCTGCTGGGTGTGTACACATTACAAAGGTGTTTAGATTCCACCCATAGATCATGCTGGGAGGGAACACACTGCAGAGGTGTATACACGTTCGTGGTGTGTTTATAAGGTTAGTAAATCAACCCCTATGTCTCTCTCCCACGAGTCTATACCTTTTTTATTATAACAAAGAATTTTGCTGCTTTAGATGCTGCAGCTTGACATGCAGCTTGACATGCTTTGCATGCTATTATGCCTATGATCTACCGGAACACGGAGATCTTTCTTTATTATTGACTTCCCTTATTGTACTCCCCCTAGAGTGTGATGCATGCATGTTTTTAGTCCCCAAATGCATACATTTACATTCATCAATATTAAACCTAATTTGCCACATTGTGGCCTTATCAAACAGAGCCGTTGCCCAATCAAACAGAGCATTCAGGTCTGCTTGTATATTAGTAACATCTTGCAAAGCCTTTATTCCATTATACAGTATAGCTCGGTGTCATCTGCAAACACATAAATGGTACTTATTCTATATAATTTATTAATAGGTTATCAGATAAGGATCCTAACAGTGTACCTTCAGGTACATCACTAACAACCTTAGATCATTTTGAATATGATTAATCACTACTCTCTGAATATGATCTTTAAGCCAGCTTTTCTACCCTTTTACAGACTGAATTCTCTAAGCATATGGACTTTAATTTACACATTAGTCCGTGGATCAAAAGGTTTGGAAAATCCAAGTATATCACATCCACTGGCTCCACATTGTCTAGGTTTTTTCTTACGTTCTTATAAAAAGAAAGTAGATCTGCGCTTCCTTTCTGGGATTTCGGAGTGGCACTCGGCTCCGCCCACACCCGCAGCGTCACACTGATCCTCCTCCTCATCTGTCACTATAAAAGCCGTGAGGTTCGGAATGGTCGGCGTCTCAGTATTGCGAACCAACGCTGACCATTCCCCTCAGCGGCCGCATCCACAGACCTCTCAGCTGGAAGCTCTGCCTTTCCACAGCCAAGCTGCTCTCTTCAGCCTAAACTAGGGAAACCTCAAGAGCCGGTATCAGACACTCCCTTGCCTCAGCTGCTGCATTTCCTGACTTCCCTAGGATTCTCAGCTCCAACTCCATTAAGGAACATGGTGGACTCTCACTCTCCAGCAATCACTCCTCTGCTGAAATCCTGACTTGTCAGCTTCAACCAAACCGCAAGTATATTCAAGATATATGTTACACTAGAAAATCCCCAAAGCACAGAAATCCCTAATTGGAGCTGATCTAATAAACAGGTTTACACATATGGAGTATGAATAAGTATCAAAATTTAACACGCCCCTCTGAGGAAGCCCCGTGTGATCGGGGGGAAACGCGTCAGGGCAACGTGTTTGTGAAAGCTTCCCTGGATACCCGTAGCAGACCCTTATGCGGCCAACCAAACTGCACTGTTTCTCAAACCAAGGGATGGAACCATAACTACCGGGACGCTGTCCGATTTGCAGCAGCTGATCAGCCTGCACAATCCAGGCTAAAATTGAGAAGTGCGAGCGAGTCATTGCCACTCGATCTTGTTCGGCTTTGGGCTTCATTACATCACGGGCTCATCGCTGTGAGGACTCCAGCACATTTCATTCAACTGCGCGGCCGTACAAGCTTTGAATCTCTTTGGATGTTCCCGTCACGGTTTGGAAACTAAACTCTGCGGGCAATTGCGAGCACAGATCAGTGGGTGGAGAGGCAACCCCGAGATCCGGCTTTTCACCTAACTAAGTTGGATTTTCTGGATATGCCACTGAGCAGTCTTGTTCCACGGCAAATTACATATCAGCACAGGATTCTATGAGGATTGTCCACCACTTTGAATCTTAAGTGACGTGAGTAAGCCCAGATACTAAGTATCCACATTTGATTGTGGCCGCTGTGCATGCACCAGTGACTATCTGCCGCTCAGACTATTACACTTATCGGGTTATCCTGAGGGAAGTCATTTTTAAGTGTTTTTAAATGTTTTGTTGAAGGTGTTTCAATGTGTTTATTCTGTTACTATTAAATTTTGATACTTATTCATACTCCATATGTGTAAACCTGTTTATTAGATCAGCTCCAATTAGGGATTTCTGTGCATAGGGGATTTTCTAGTGTAACATAGTTTTATTGAAACCCTGGAGTTTGGTGTTTACTTTTACTGTATTTTGCGTAGCTCCCTTTGTTCCCCGTATTTTTTGAGTATATTCAAGATATACCTTTCTCATGAACTTTCTATGCAATCACTCCTCTACTGAAATCCTGAGTTGTCAGCTTCAACCAACCCGCAAGTATATTGTCAGGGATACTGGCACAGGTGACCCCACACCTGCGCAGGTACCCACACAGGCAGACCAAACATGTGTGACCACACGGACCAGGCAAGTATGGTATACGGACCAGGCAAGTATATTATATATGTATAGATTGTTTAATATACACCGCAGACTAACAGCAACAACCAACAACAGAGCTCACAGGTAACAAGGTTCAAACAGGGTTCTGGACTCACAGGTAACAAGGTTCAAACAGGGTTCAGGACTCACAGGAAACAAACAGGGTTCAAGGTTCAGGACTGGTATCAGGACTCACAGGAAACAATACTGAGCCATCATCCTGACTGCAGGGAGGGTTTAAATATCCTCCCAGGAAGCACCAGGTGATGGCTAAGTACTGGCAGCTGGGAAACACCCGCAGGTGAGCACTGGAGCTGCAGGTCCCAGCACCACCCCGTGGTGGGCTGGTACCTAACTGCTCCTGGATGCCTAGAGAATCCTGCAGGTGAGCCCAGGAACTGCAGGGCTTAGCTCCAGCGTCACCTGGAGGTGCTCTGGATCCTAACATATATTCAAGATATACCTTTCTCATGAACTTTCTATGATTTGATTGCTTTGCCAAAACTGAAACGTATGACCTCTGCATAACAACGTTGGGTCATTACCTGCATATGAAGTTACGTTACATACTGAATCCTTTTCGTGTGTGTCCCCCGAACTTGCTTTGACTCTGACATTGAAGATAAAACGCTGGCAGCTTGGGACTCATAGTAAACCTTTCATGTCCACACCTGTATGAATTAATACAGCTACTAAACTTTATCTTAAACAAAGTGTTGTGTGTATTCAATTGGAGAGGGCACTGTAGCAAAGTGATCCACCCCTGGTGTATGTGCTATCCGCAGCTGAGTTCCATCCCCCAGTGCTAGAAACAAGATCTTACAATAAGGCTGATTATATACTATGCACTACTAATACTATATACTATGTTCTTGATAAAAACCTGTCTGGTCCGCTCCTCTTAAATTGTAGCCTACTAAAGCTGTTTAAATCATGTTCATTGAGTCTGTATAATATTTATGGCTATGTTCTCTATAATAATACACTCAAGTTTTTATCTCACAATAATGCCTTGTCTCTCCCTATGAAATTGAGGCCTAATAAACCTTCTTAGGTAATGTGTATGGACTTTACAATATTTCTGGCTATTGCTTGGGAAATAGTACACTCTAGTTTTTATTTCTTGATAAAACATGCCTTGTCTCTCCCTTGCAGCCTAAGAAAGCTGCATATACACTGTACATCAAATGTACAATTTTTTTCTGGCTATTTTCTGTAAAATAAGTTTTCAGTTTATTACTGTATACTTTCTTTGTTTATGGCTTTAATAAGAAAAATCTCTTCAATGATCTGGTTTACAACTGTTGTGTGTGCTAATTATTATTTCTCTTTCTTTTTCCTTGAATGTGACTTCCAACTCATCAAAACATCAGTGTTAACCTTTTCCATTATGTATCTATCATGCATATAAAAAGAAAAAGCCAAAACAAAACGCATAGAACACTGTCTGTTGACACTGGAAGCTCTGTTGGAGGTCTGCTCCCTTCTTTTTGTGCTGGATCAATTTAATTTTATGCCCAAGCACACATGATATTGTGTAAGTGCATATTGGTTTTACATTTACTCTGTTAAAGACAATTTACTTTATGAATTTTTTCCTGTGTCATTTAAATGCATGATGGATCGAGGTTCTTACTGGTATTGGAGTATAGCTATATAACTATTTGAATGATTACTATACATACCTGGAGATAAGCACTTGGAGAAATAATTGAGTCTTCGATGTGGATAAGATGGTGGAAGTAACCCATTGAGAGGACCAGAGATTAAAGAAAAAAGCATTTTTTGAGCTGAGTATAACCATACTAGGTCACATCTAGTGAGTGGTTTGAATTTGGAGAGGGCTGCACGTTGGGGGAATCGGATGTGACTCAAAGAAGATTGTTGTATGAACATTCATTAGAGCACGTTGTATGAATTTATATGATCAAGCACAAAAGCACTATATAATTATTATCCTAATGTTTAATACATTATATTTTGTAATCATTTTGTGTATATATACACACTGATATAATTCACACATTGGGATACACTATTCAAGGGAAACACTAATAGCACTGAGCTTTTATCTGATAAAGTTTACTGATACATATGTAAATATCCATGTCTCCAACAGGCATCTATAAAAGGCCATATTGTGTATCTCTGGGAAATCTGTGTATTATTTGAAAACATAAAATATAACTTTGCTATAATATTTTTAGTCTTCTTTTCCTAATTTAGCTGTGTTCCCGTAGTTTTTTATAATTTATTTGAGGCAGCAGTGTGCTCAGAACATATTTACTTTAATTTGCTTTCTCTCGCTATGTGATTCTTATATTTCATTTTCAGTATCTTAGCCAACATGTGACATAATACCATCTTTCAGGTAATGCTCATACTATACAGTGAGTTATAAGTACATCTGTGAATTCTATTCCACACTTGATTGACAACAGACCAGCATTTTGAGCAAATTAACAGGAGCAAAGCAAGGACTGGAAGACTACATGCCTGAGGCAGAAAGAAATTGATACACAAGGAAGTAGAATATGTAACATTGTAGGAGCACTGGAGAAATTATTTGGTTTTGTGAGAAATATGCAAAATAGAAACAAATTAGGTTTTGTAAATTTTTGTTTTTAAGTTGACAAGCTTGATTAGTGTTAATTTTTTAGGTATCATATATACACATTTAAAATTTTGTAGTATATGATTTATTAATCATGGCCACTTCACTTTTAATGTACTTCAATGCAGCAAGTTTGGCCCTTTAGGTGTATAACTTTGTTATCTGCATGTGCAAACTGCTTGATATTCTAATGCAAGTTGATAGAAGCAAGTACTTAAAGTGTATGTAAACCCCCAAAAATAGCTTTTTTTTTGCTCTGTTTTATTCTTTTAAATATACCCTTGAAAGCATTTTTCTATATCTAATTGATAATTGCAAAAAAGTCAATCAATACTTCCTGAAATCAATCAAGCTATTACACTTGCTGTGGATTATGTCTCTGCTGTAGTCTTATCAGTTAACCTTGTTATCTCTGTGGACTACAGAACACTTAGCCCCTATGTTTGCTGATGAGAAGGGGGAGTGTTCTTTAGTCCTAACACACTTTCTGTCCTAAAGTGACACAGTTGTTTCTGCATAGATACATTATAGTAAGTGAGTGTTTTTATTCCAGGGCACGTGTGTCACTGGCAGGATCACCAGGTGAAAATAAAGAAGAAAATCTCAAATCAAGAAAACTAAGGGACCCACCACATCTATGGACTGGAAATTATTGCCTTACAAGTTTTTGGTTTACATTTTTTATTTTATTTTGGAAGAGTGCTTTAAAAAAATGGAAGCTGCTCATCTCCACAGTCACTTCTGCATTGTGAATGCTGCAGTGCTGCTGCACAGTCAGCGTAAACCCAGATATAAAAAAAGTCAGCACACAGATGCGCCCTCTGATATTATTTTAATACAAAAACATGTGACAGCTTTTAACAATCCCGCTGAGAAGTGTTTTTTAAGCTGCTTCATATTTTTCTGTTAAAGTAAAAGGAGGATGAAAGACCTACCCATCGTCTGTTACACTTTCAGAAAGAAAAGTGATTTTGCATAACTATGAGCATCTATACAATTTCGTACAGTATAGGTCACTTTTATGTGATCATTGTAATTTGCAGAACGAACGTATCAATGGAATACCACAATGTATTTTTTTTTGGATACAAACATACTGTACATGTACATAATTTCTAATGCAGAAAAGTCCAAAAGTGTAAGAAAAATTGCCTGGGGTATAAATGCTTGACGGTTATCTTGTTTTTCCAATTCAAGTTTCTGCAATCTCTCTAAAGTTGTACTTTTTTTCCAAATTACTTAAGTATCCTTTGGCAATAATCTTTTGTTGAATTAGATTCTTTCTAAAAAAAAGGGGAGTTTCTATATAACCTTGAGCCATTTTAGAAACAATTTATTGTAGTTTGGTATACTGGTCATGGATAGCTATTTAAAAAAAAAACATTGAAGGGCTGCAAATGGAACCACTGATATCAATCTTGGTCCTGCACCATAGTATCTTCTATATAGTTTAGGCCACATTCAAATATATCTAGTTTTGAGGAATCCACATTCATATGCAAACCATTCATATGCCTGCATATTAACATTTTTTTTTGTATAATACATTTTTATTGAAAAGTTTTTTCAAATGAAAATACAAGTAACATACTACAAATACATACGTTTGAGGGGAGACAGTGACAACAAAGGGTTCACAATACATACATCAGGACATGAGGCCTATTGCATACTTCAATCTCTAAGATCTTGTCCCGATTTAGGGAAGATTAACAGGTCAGGTGTGAGTACGGGAAGTTGGGTATGGTTGGGAAGGGAGAGGGTAGGGGTAGGGGTATGGAGGAGAGGGTGAATAAAGGATGGGGAGGGGGTGGGGGGGTAGGATCACTTCTCTCATAATGTGAAATAGTAGTGCTGCTATCCGGAGTGAGCATGTAATCTACACAGGGATGATAGGAGTTTAAGCCTCCCGTCATGTAAGACCTAGTGTAGTAATAGGTCTGAGCCCGTACCTGAATATTAACATTTGAATAAGGGCAAAGTTGATCCAAACATGTTTTAAGTTTTCATGTTTATCAGTACCTCTGCAGGAAAGCAGAGGTTACTGCAGCAAAGTGTTCTTCTTCATGAACCTATAAGAGCTTGGATTATGTATTCTGCTTAAATCAAGGTCTTGAAATCAACTGACTATGTACCGTTATCAGACACAACTGAATGTGACAAGCTTCTTCATTTGAGGACCGGCATGTTAAACCCCCTTCCTGTCCAGATAATTTTTCAGTTTCAGTAACTGACTATTACTCCATCATTCAACACACCCAAATTAATGTTATATGATTTTTTAGACAGATATGGCTTTCTTTTGGTGGTATTTTCTAACCACTGGGACTTTTTATTTTTTTTACTATATAAAATAAAAAAGGAAATGATTTGAAAAAAAAACCATATTTGTTTACTTTTGGTTGTAAAACATAGCAAAAAATTGCCAGAACTGTACAAAACCCCTTTAAATAAACCTTTTTTTGTAAAGTAGACCCCCCAAGGTGATTTTTTTGACACACTTTTTTGGAACTCAAGAAATGTGCCTGTATTAAAAGGGTTAAAACATGTACATTAAATACATTAGAGGTAGGAGGAATTAAAGGGGTTATTGTACAGATTGCATGCAGAATCTACAGGGATATGGGAAGTGTTAGAGCAAGATAAACACACACACACACACACACACACACACACACACACACATAGGTTGGACTGGATGGACCTTGGTCTTTATTCAACCTTACATACTACGATACTATGATACAGTAGGAGAATGGAGATAAAGGGGTTAATGTACAGATTTGCAAGATAAGGGAGGTGAGGGGTTAATATAAGGCTGGATGAAAGACAGGATGGAACTGACATACTGTATACTGTAGAGAGGTAAATCACAGTAGCAGGGTGCAAGACACTGTTTATTGTACTGGATGACACTGGTACTAATTTACACTGGTGCTGGCTGCCTTCTTTTCTCTTGTACACCGATTAACCTGCTAACTGCAGCCATTGTTTACATTGTGTGATGCTGTGATTATAGGATAGGATCACATAATTGATAGTAATTTAATAGCTATGGAGCATGAGTGGTTAGGCCATTCTTTTGAAACACTCCAAACAATGGTTTGTGATCAGGTAAAACAGCAAAACCCTAAGCATATAAATACCTATAACATTTCTTCTCCTGCAACAATAGCCAAGGCCTCCTTATTGATTTGAGCACAGCTTCTCTCTATTGTGCTTATTGTCTTAGAATAGTAAGCAACTGTGTTTCATGGCTACCAAATACAGTATAGCTAAGAGCAGAAGTAAAGCCACGCAGAGAGGTATCACACAGAAAGTTGAAGGGCTTTTCTAAATCATAATGCAAAATACACTCTCTCAGGTCAAAAGATTCTTTGCAGCTTTTTTCTTTCTTTCAGAAGTGAATGTAGAAAATAAATACGTCTCAGGAAAGCCTTCAGCTTTTAATAATTATTGGACAAATAAAGTTCCTAACTACACATTTCATTTTTTTGTCTTTTGATTCAGTGTCATCTGCATGAAACTTTCTTTGGGAGCAAAAGGCTGAGTTTGATTTACTAAAAGCAAATAGGCTGTTGCTTTTACGAGGGAATTTTCACTTTGCAAGGAAAGTTTCCGTTAGCTTAGTGAATGTGGCAAAAGTTTACTTTGCACAGAATCATGTGCAAGGAAAACAACATTTGCAACACTCTTTTCATCAGAACGTATATTCCATGTCCATAATTAAGCCACATAGAAAGAAATAAGCTAATACTTGGGAATGCATTTTTTTTTACTATAACTCTTTTTAATAGAACAATGTGCATGTGCATGTGCAATAATCACAAGAAAAAGGGACAGTACAGGAAATTACAAATGGAAACAAAACCAAAACGTCCAATCACAAAAAATGTACTCTGGATATAACACAATTCCATACGGTATATTAATGCATCATAGCAGAACAGTGTACCTATACCTATGCCATCTTGCAACTGTTTATTGCACAATGCACTGATTAAAAATTGGAAACATGAATTTGAAGTGAGAAGTGAGAAGACAAAGGGTGGAAGGTAATGGTAGAGTCAGGAGAGGCATAAAAGGGGACAAAGAGTGAGGGCAGGTAGGTCTCAGTCTAGGTATTTGTTCTTGGTCAGTATGGTACATCTGGAAACAGAGTTATGCACTGAAACAATTTAGTATATTTTTTAACCTTGAGTATATTCTCAAGGAAAATATAATGCAAAAGCTAACATACAAAATGTCAAAAAGAAGGACAAAAAAGCAAAAAAAGTGTCAAAAGATCATTAAGCTTGGATTGTGCAGTGATCATCTGAGAGCCAACAGGACCAGGTGTGAGTTTCAAAAGGCCAAGCCTCTTTACCAACTCTCATGTGTGCCAACATTGTGTGCAGGCTGTTCATGATGTGGGTAACTGAAGAGATAAACTGGAAGACTTCAAACCAGAAGAGTAATATATTTTCCCAAAAGTCCACCAAATATGGCAAAGGGAGCCACATATGTCCACAGTCCCTCCAGAACATTGGATATTCGGTTAGGGGGATTGCTGCCAACCTTTGGGGGGTGTCACACAACTGTGAAAAATTCTGGGATTGATTCTCAATGACTTATACATCTGGAGGCCTTTAGAGGCCAGATTATTGTACAGTGTAATGCCATTGTTGGGCAGTTAGAGTAAAGTTTAATTATTTTCCCCACCATTCGATGTAGACACATTTTGATAAGGAGTTTGCACAGGATATAAGCTTATGGAGATGGTATGGCAGAGATACTGCAGAAGTCTTTACTGGGAGCTCATATTTATTGCAAAGTCCCTCAAACCAATTAAGAACATTTTTTGGTATAGAGATACCCAGTTGAATGGATTCTTAGGTTTCCTGAGGAGTGGAGGTTTGAATCTGTAAGGAAGTTATCTGTAGTAGATAATGGGATGTAGTGAGAGATGCTTGAGCTACTTAGTAGAGATACTTTTGCCAAAGAACTCCATGTACAAATTGTAGTGGCCGGCATCTGCTGCGGCTCCTCCAGTCTCCAATCCTGGACCACTCGATCCTCCTGGAGGCCGCCCCTCTCCTGGTCCTCCCCCACTCAAATGTAAGTGTGTGCTTTTCTTCTACACATTTTTTAATACAATCTGCCAGCACCAATGTTTTAATCAGTTACCCTACAATTTTTGCGCCCTGTTGTGAGTTTTCATTTTGCAGCAAACACAGGTCCTCCTACTGTTTTCAGGGCAGCATACTGCATATTGTTCAGCTTGAGCCCATTTCTGAGAGCGCTGTTTGTCCACTTATACAAATTGTAGCCAGGACAGTGTCTAAACAGGAATTCTTGGGATTGTGATCGAAGAGTATAGCACACAATACTTTCCTTAGGTCAGCAGGTTCTGCATTATTTTTTATAATATCAGAAGAGGGGATATACCATTGCTTAGCTTGATCCAGAATGGAGGCTTTGTAGTATTTGGTTACATCAGGGGCTCCCATGCCTGGATGGATGGGATCTCAATGTAATGTATATAAACAGTTTCAAGGTATACACAATTTTATGCAGTCACATATAGCAGCTTACAGCCTGTTGAAGTTTCCTGATATATGGTGGTAGAATAGGAATAGGAATAGGAAGGGCATGGAAGAAATACAAAATATGGGGGAAAGATGCACATTTTGGTTAGCATAATTTTTCCAACCCAGGAATAATTAAAATGAAATAGCTTTGAACTAGAAGAGTGCCTTATACTGGTATTAAAATCCTCTTTGGGATTGTTAAACCTGTAATTACATGAATATGATGCCACCAGTGAAATAAAAAATAAAAAAAAACTACTGTATATCACCATTACTTAAAAAAGAAATTACAATTAGTTCAAAAGTTCGACCAATCCTTCAGCTTGCTTCGGCTGCAGGAAGCTTTCGGTTCAGCGGAACCAAAGGGCTGCTGTACTAGCTATTCAGCATTGGGCAGCATTCGGCTATTCACTCTCTGCTGTTCGGCCCCTGTGAGAATAGGGGCGAACAGCAGTGAGGGAACTGCCGAACATTTGCCTCTGCAAATCCAGATGTTGAATCGTCTGAGGCGAACGGGTTCTTTACTTCGGTTCAGCTGAATGTGCTGAGGCTGTTCGACTGAACCAAAGGCAAGTAAAGGGAGCCGAAGGAAGCTGAAGCACGGCTGACAAAGCACTTACTGAAGTGAATAGCCAAATAGGCATTGGCTACGTTCACTTTGGGTTGATTTATTCACTTGGCTGCCTATGGTCGCTTAGTGAAAAAAAACCCTATATGATGTTTAAGGACAGTGTTTTGCACAGAATGTATAATCATACTGGTAGTCAATGGGCAGGAATCTATTACAGCAACCCTTTCTTCTACTTATATTCACAGAAACCCCTACAAAATATGAGCTATTTAGCCAAAGTCTCAATGTATAATCACTAAACAAAAACTCTTCTGCTGCTGGTTTCCCAAGACCCAGGTATTTCTGCTCTAGAAGCTGTTACATGTTTTGAAACCGCTTTTATAGCAGATTATGAGTGTACCATTCCATTTACATGCTTAGGGAATTAAATGTTTCACTGTAAGATAAAAAGAAAAATGCATTATGCAGTACAGTTAAACATAGATATCTACTAATTTATTAAAGTGAGTCACTATATTTTATTGCCAATGTAATTCTTAAGAATTGTGATGGAAAAAGCAGATGTTATTTTTTTCCTATCCACACCCTTGGGAAACCTTCATTTGTTTATGGGCTTAGGTCCTATTGGATATGTAACATATATAAAAAATAAGCTTACTGCATACATGATAATTATTATACAGTAATAGTTATTTTAAACTATGTCCAACAAGAGGCCTTCCTTTTATGAAATGATCACCGTATTTTGCGCTCCACACGGCACACCGGACCATAGGACACAGGCAGGTTCTGTGACAGTTTATGTGACAGAAACTGTTACAGAAGCTGCGCTCAGTAACCACTGAGACAGCTGGTGCTGTGACTACAGCACCACGGTCTCAGTGTTCACACAGAGCAGAAGAAGAAATAATGTTCTTCGTCTGCTCTATGGGCTCTATGGTGAGTTTCAATCCCGTGGTCACGGGTCCCCCGCTCCTCGGCGGCTGAGGGTGGACTTGATCGCAGCCGCTCGGTTTTAATACAAGTGATCTGAATAGATCACTTGTATTAAACAAGCAGCGGCTCCCACTGTGCATTTAGCTCTGCTATAGCAGAGCTAAATGTACAGAAAACTACTCGCCCGGCACCCGAAACTGCATGTTCCGGGCATCGGGCAATAGGGATTCGCTCCATAAGATGCACACACGTTTTCCCCCGACTTTTAGGGGGGGGGTGCGTATTATGAAGCGAAAAATACGGTATATCATACGTTACTGTACGATTATACTCTTTCTATAAAATCCGTAGATCTAACCTATTGTATATACCCTGCTTATGTACTGCAAAATGTATGCAGTTTATTGAAATGTAATAAAATGTATTTAACACAAAAGACAGATACTATTGAAGATTGGATGTGCAGCATACAAAAAAAAAACCCATAAGTAACGATAAGCAAAAGCTGAAGTATATTAGTCATACTCGGGTAAAGATAACAATTACTGCAAAAGACAACTGTTGCAGGCAGTAAGTGACTACTAGAATATGCAGGAGACTACAAAATGCCCTAAATCACATAATACATTGGTCATACATCAGTTTATGGAACAGTCCTGGTACAATGTAGAACCCAGTTTCATTAACTTTGTAGACCCTCCCTGTGAGCAAAGATAGCTTGTGCATATACAGCAATTAGTAACTAGAGTAAGATGTTGATATGTATGAGCTATGTTCAGTTTAGCAAAAGCTGTTCTTGAAATGCTTTTTTAATGGTGCAATCACCACCTTTATTCATGCTTATAACAGGTACAATATGTTGAGGTGATGTTGCTTGAGAATAGCCCATGGGGTTGATTTACTAAAGGCAAATAGGCTTAGTTATGGACATGGAATATAGGTTCTGATGAAAAGAGTGTTGCACATTGTGTTTTGGTGCCTTTCTGGTTATTTAGGGGGAACCAGGGATTGATTTACGGTTGATTTACAGTTTCTGTTACGCCTTGTATCAAGTGGACAATTCTTTGTTTTTGTTTTTTAAACTGGAGATATGTTGGGATTAAGTTTAAATCAAGCATGCAAGTATATTTACTAACAGGGTTATTCACGTAAGGATGAAGAGTATGGAGAAGGTAGGAGAAGTGAACAATCTAGGACAATATAGCTGAATTGGAAAGTGAGCTGACTTTGAGAATGTTATTCAAATCAACAATGTTGTCCTAGATTGTTCACTTCTCCTGTCTTCTCCAAACTCTTAACCCTCTTGTGAATAACCCTGTAAGACTGTCCAAATACATTATTTAAGTCTAAATTGATTAGCTGGATAGTTGAAAGTTGGTTAGCTGGATCACCAATAGTTCAAACCTAGTTCATGCCAGATAAACTTACTCCATGGATGATAACTTTAAGTGCCAATATTCTTTTGTCCTTTTTGTAAGATCCATTTTTAACCACTTTCAGTCCAGAGCAATGTCTTACTATTTGCACACACATGATAAAATCTGAATTTTTTGGTAACATATAAGAGACGGGGTCACGTTGGGTAAATCGATACCAAATATGTCAAGCCTTAAAATTGTAGAGCCAAAGGAAATCTCACCGCTCCAATTCCTTAGCCACCATCAGGACTCCCCAGGTACTGGTCCAATAGGTGCGTCTCCACCTTAGAATGCAGCAGTATACGAACAGACCGCACTATCCAGAGAATTCCAATACTGCAGACTTTATTAAAATTCACAGCATATCCAGTATATCAGTAAATAAAGTGTATAAAGCAACACATGCCAGCACTGCACACCCCCAACCAACTACAACCTCTCACATGTTTCACCCGCAGGCTTATTCATATAGAGGTCTATGAATAAGCCTGCGGGTGAAACATGTGAGAGGTTGTAGTTGGTTGGGGGTGTGCAGTGCTGGCATTTGTTGCTTTATACACTTTATACACTTTATTTACTGATATATTGGATTTGCTGTGAATTTTAATAAAGTCTGAAGCCTTAAAATTGCATGCGCCTGTGAATCCGCAAAAAAATTAGAATACCCAAAATTTCCCATAGGCGACGCTTTAAAAACTTTTACTGCTCATCAGTTTAATGTTAACAGTAATTGATGTCCCTAGAGTTATTGCTCTCACTCCCAAGTTCATGGCGATTAACAATAATTGCTCCACAAACATGACATTTTTTTTTGCATGTTTCATGAATGATTTTGCACATGCTCAGAAAACACACCGCAAGTGTGAATGGTACCTCAGATGGGATTTAGAATGAATAAAGCAGCATTTGAAACAGAACTTTGCTGCTTATTGAGAGGCAGTGGCTTGCCACAGGAATTGCTGGCAGGATCTCCACGTAAGAGACTTTGCAACAGATTCACAAAAACAATTTTGCTTAAGAAAACTGTATACAGCGAGGTAAGATGCCAAATATGCTAACAAAAGCTTTTGGATTTCCATACACTTTCAGTTCTTTATTGTACCTTTCATAGACATGGGGCTATCAGATTGCTAGGCTTCCCTTGATAGCATGGATGTAGTCTCATAAACTAGTTTATTCTACTGAATTAAATTAGGCCTTCTATGGCTTAATCTCTCACCAACACTTTTATTAAAGTTTGCAAACTGCATCCACAGTAGACTACGGTCCATTGTCAACATGCATATTGCAGATATACAGTATATTTGCAAATACTTTCCTATGACAGTGAACTCAGTCTGTTAAAACAGAAATACCTTACAGCTTTAGAAGGGGTAATTAGAACAGATTTTTCAAAAGCTCAGTTATTTCCTTAAAGAGTCTTTAAATTCCAGCATAAACTAACCTTGTATAACAGCAACAGTAATAGGAATACATACTATAGTTGTTTCTGATAATGCAATCAAAGCTTACTTGAACACACTCCTTTTATGTAGTGAGTGCCGCTTTCTGACGGCTTATCTCTTTCAACAACAACAGTGTTCTCTGCATCAATTCCCCTGCTGTTTGTGATGCAATCTCAATTTCTTAAGACTACATATCCCATCATGCACTGCTTTCAGCAAACATTGCTAATGTTACATTGTTCAGACGTTGAGTTGTAGTTCAGAAGGCAGGGTTTGTGAGCGTTGTGACACAAGGAAGTGCATTTTCACAGGGCTGAGTGGAATTGTGTCAACGCATTGAGAAAGTACTATGATGCCTATGGGCATCTTCAATAAGTAAGTTTAGAAACTTCTAGATCAATAGGGTTATTAGGAGTGGGATAGAACCTATAGAAATTCAGTACAGAAATACATATTTATTTTAATTTTTTGACCAAAAGATACCCCTTAAATGACAAATGTAACTTGGCTTAGCAGCCTAATACATTCAAATGTAAACAATCAAATGTAAATTTACTTATTAGCCTCTAAAAATATATTTTGCCTGCAGTGGGTGAGTTCTATGATTATGTCCCTTAGTAGTCATATTGGTACTGGTACTAAGATTACAGGATTTGACTTAACCGCCAGGCCACTTGTATGTAGACAGCCATCGCTGGCTGTTTCAAATTTTGACAGTTTCACTTTTTGACAGTAGGCACAAGATGTTTTAAAGTGCTCACCTCCATCCAGAAAGCGTTAAAGAATCACCAGCACACCATACAGCACTTGAACCAAACAAAATGTCCGTTGGCGCTCGAAGTTACAACACGGATGGCGCCGTGCTACAGTCCAAGTAAAGATAGCTTTTACCAGCACTCACTTGTAATGTGCAAAAAGAATAGCACTTTTATTGATGCATCACATGCGCCAAGAAGCCAACGTTTCGGGGCTGCGCAGGGTCCCTTCATCAGGGGAGACATTGTGACAAACAATCAATACAGCTACAATCAATTTATAGTGTGAACACAATCAGTTGCACCAAGAACCTAGCCCCATGACGTCATCACAATGTCAGATCCCACCCAAATCATTGACTAGGATCTAACGTTGTGATGACGTCAAAGGGCGTCAACACATGACCTGCACATGGTGTGCCCATCTCTGACGTGTCACACCCAATCATGGGCTATATCATAGAGATGGAGGTGGACCAGAGGGGAAGGTATAAGCTGCCATACACAAGTGATATCAAACAACACATTACTTTCTTTAAAGGAGCATATAATATACATGTTTCAGTACACGTTCCATATTGCAAACCATATCAAAACATTCTTAGTGTTAGCTGCACACATACATATATTACCTCCCCAACTCCTAAAACCAACAAAGTTTTAATTATAATATTAAAAACAAATATGAAGATGGTACAAAAGATAAAGAAAAAAAATTCCAATAGATACAAATAAAAAATATGATAATAAAAAATGTCTCACATTAGATTAAAAAAACAGGTTTTAAGATCATCTTACTCCTTCCATCAGCTCATCCATCAGCTCATCCCTCAGAATTAATGCCTTTCACTTGCCCTTCCTACTAGATTGTAAGCTTTCACGATCAGGGCTCTCCTAACCTTCCCATATTGAATTGTATTGTAACTGTTGGCACTATATAAATCTTCTATAATATTAAATAATAATAATAAACTGGAAAATTGACCATTATGTCCAGTTTGTTTCCTGTCCTCCTAAGATTTGCTCCACATATTTTACTTAACATCAAGGTTAGAAACAGAATACCTAAATTTGCTGTCTATGTTTTTGTTTTTATCTGCTGGAATATGCAGTCCAAAACCTACAAAATATATCCAAATCATGTAACTTACAAAGGACAAATTGAAAAATGGTTATTATTTTTAGTACAACTAAAGTACAGCAGAGAGATACGACTAAGAAGCTACAGTAAAGCGATTTGGAATATTAAAGGAATTAGAATATATGCTGATCATTTATTTAGCACAAATTGGCAATATTCTAAAGGGGACAGCATATGGGATTGGCTGCCACTCTTGCCTGTGGGCTTGGAAATGTTGAATATTTTCAAAACAGAACACATTTTTGCCTGCAAAGATACTGAGTAAGGTAGGAAGAATTAAGAAGGCTAATTAATTTCTTCTTAATAAAACCTCTGCATTGTGCTTTAAATCCTTTAATCAGTACCTGCTTCCAAGTGTTGATAAAAAAGATAAGAATTTTAAGTGAAGAGGAAACACATGCCATTTGAGTAAAGAAAAGAACCTGCAATGCAGGGGTTCATCAGGGCTAGTTTAACTTGTTGAACGTATCAGGGTTATTCACAAAAGGGTGAAGAGTTTGGAGAAGGCAGAAGAAGTGAACAATCTAGGACGACATAGCCAATTTTGAAAAATTCTCCCATTCAGTTCACTTTCCTGGCTACCTCAAACTCTTCACCCATTTGAGAATAACCATGTATATTTTCCAGACTATGTGTTGACAACTATGGAAATGCAGATTGATTTGGACAACATGATAAGAATTTTTAGGACACCTCCCCTCCTTAGTGCAAACCACCCGGATTAATAAATACATTCATTTCTTGAAGAAAAAAAAACTTTTTCTGAGATTGAGGAAAGGTTAGAACTCCAGGCAAAGTTTTTATTTCTGCCCATGCTTTCTAGTCCTATTGACAGCTGTGTTACACAACACAGCAATATAAACTGGAATTTTGAATTCCTTCACTTATCCAAAATGAAAAATAAAAATGTGGCTGGAGTTAGGCTTTAAATAAGGGCAAGGGTGGACCTACTGCTGGTGCAGCCGGTGCGACCGCCCTGGGATCCGAGCATGGGGGGGCCCAGCACAGAGATGGCGGGGTTTGTCGGCCGCCAGATAGCATTGGATCAGTACCCAGTGGCTGGCAGGCCCCCGTCTCTGCGACGAGAGTGTCGGATCATCCGTTCATCCAACGCTCCTGGCGCAGAGATGGGGGCCCACTGGCCACTGTATACCGAACCTGGCGCAGAGATGATGGGGTCCACCGGCTGCAGCCTACTGAGTGAGGAGGGAGGCGGGGAAGGAAGTAGAGGCCTGCAGGCACATCATGGGGCCTTGACCGGCTGTGAGGACCCTGCAAGCAGCCACCTGAGCACTGCAGCCTGAGTCCCCCACCAGGAAACAGTTGAAGACAGAAGACCAGCCAGAAGAGGTAAGGGTAAATAATTAATTATAATGATTATTATTTGTAGCCTAACTAATATTGTATAAAGTACTGTGGGTATTTGTAGTGCTCTATAACAGGTGCCATACTGCATTGCAGCAATGCAGAATGGCACCCCCTATAGAGGACTGCAAATCTCAGCAGTACTTTATACAGCAATGCTATTGTTGTATTAAGTATTGCTGGGATGTGTAGTCCTCTATTGCCTGTGCCATTCTGCATTGCTGTAAATATGGATGCACCAATACCCATGGCCAAAACTAAGGGGGGGGCAGGGGAGGCATGTGCCCCAGGCGCTGCATTATGGGTGGGTGCTTCCAGCAGGGTAACTACTACTGCATGAGCCTGGGGGAGAGGAGCCAGGACCGGATCGAACTGCGCACCCCGCCACCCAGCCTAGCCTTATGCGGTAGGTCCGAAATCATTGGAGGAGGCATTTTTCATACGATTTGGTTGCTGTGAGGTCCTGTGCTTCCTGGAGACATGTTATATTCAAATATATATTTTTTCAATCTATTTGTTTCTATTTTTTTGTGTGGTTGCTTCAGGGGGTGTGGATTGGGAGGTTTGTGGTTTTTTTTGGGGGGGGACCCAAAAAAAATCTTGCAGCAGGGCCCTTTGTTCCTTAGGTCCACCACTGATCAGGGCATACCCTACTTCTTCAGCATATTCATTGGAAGGTATATACGTAAAAGGAGGCTTTAGACAGTAACCCTGTCAAGTCTATAAAAATGTTAAAGTCAAGTCCCTGCTGTAGAAAAGCTCTTATTCTCACCTCTCCAGCAGCCAATGTCTCTTACCTGCCCTCTGTTCCAGCACTGAAATATCCTTCAGCCTCTTGATCACTGAACACTTCCAGGAATGTTGGAGGCCTTGTCCTGTTGTGAGGTATGGGTCAGAAGATAGAGACAGGGAACGCAGTAGGTGAAACAGGCATCCAACACTCCTGATATTGTAGAATGTGTAGGACTTTGCCGGAGGCTACAGTTCGGGAATGGTGGGAAGGCAGGCTACTGCAGCAAAGTGGGTTGACAGAAGTCAAGTAGAAAGAGAGAGTGCAGAGACTGTTAACTTCATGTAAAGAGCAGTTATATGAGGAGTAGAGTTGCTGCTTGTGTTAAGTTCTCCCTGAATATCACATATTTGATTCAGGTATGCTTGAACCACACAACTGTGATGTTTATGGGGATATTTGGCAGGCTATCCCATAATGCCCTGTGTCTCCCCAGCAGCCAATCAGTGGCTGGCAATGAAAGGGGGCATGGAATTCTATGGAGGAAGAAACATGTCTGTTCACACGGACTCCAGACCCAGACATTTGCAGTGTGGTGGACCAGCTAGTAAGATCAGTGCTGAGTTCACTCAGGACTAACTGATTTCTACTGTTGTGTGGGAAATATTTGACAGCATTTGTTTAGATATTAGAACAGGCAGGGTTTGTTAGGCAGCTACTAGTATTCTATAGCTGTGTGGTAAATAATTCCTACAGATCCTTGCTTTGTGCTCTGGGGCTTATCCCATTGAGTTTACTATGTGTTAGACCAGGAAGGAAGGAATTGAGGGCCACAGATGTGGATATATTAATTCAGCATCCACTATCGCTGTGACATTGCTTATTCTACTCCAGTTACACCATATTAGACCAGGAAGGGAAAACGTGAGTGCAGTTTTCAACTGTCCACTGTCACTGCTGTTTAAAAAAAATGTAAAAAATGGCAAAGAGTAGTTGTCTTTGCTTTTTCTACTGTCTCCTGTCTGTCTACTGTGGGAGTTGTTATAAATTCAAAAACCAAAACTATGTAGCAGGCTTACATTTGTTTAAACACATTCCCTCCAGTTACACAATGACACTGGGGCATTACTTGTGGTGGGCTTTGTCATTTGTTTCTCTTATTGATGTTCAAACTAAAAAAGACTAGTGATGAGCTGAGCATACCTGGGTTTGGTTCAGTGTGGGTTCGCTGAACAGCTCACAAGTTCTGAAAGTAAATCTGAGCCCCATTGAAAGCAATAGAAGCTGCCCCGGTGGACATATTTCAATGCAAAAAATAAATCAATAAATACATATAAATTTTGACAGGGAGCAGCTTTTATTAATGCTTAAAGAAGAACTATAAGGTGAGTGCTTTTCACTCACCTCATAGTTCTGGCCGACATGTGACAATGAGACTGTCACAGGTCGGCTCAGTAGATCGTTAAGTGAGCGAACACATACCGGCGTTCGCTCACTTCTCGATCCTGTCACGCCTCTCTGCCGTGACAGGGGATGGACTGGATTCCCCTCTCCCCACTCCGATCCTCCAGCGCTGACTGGTGGAATGGACGGGGAGGGGGGCGGCTACAGCTGGCTCTGCCTCTAGATAGGCAGAGCCAGCTGTCACTCACGCAGCTGGCGGGGCCAGACATAATTGTCGGGATCCGCTTCAGCTGCGGCGCCTCAGTATACCGCGAGCTGTAGCTCGCAAAATGCTGAGCTTAGGGTGACGGGAGGATGCTAGTTTGTGTCCTCCCGTTACCCTTAGGAGAACTATGGGGAAAAGCCCTAACCCCATAGTTCTCCTTTAAAAGGACAACATAGCACAGCTAAAAAAAATGCATTAAAATAAATTACGTTATTTGTCCTTCATTTGGAAACACCTCACATTCCTAGGATTTTAGAACATTTTCTGTACTTCTCAGCCTAAAACCAAAGGCTAACATTTTATTTTTATTTCTCTAAAAGCTAATAGTGGTCACCTGGCATAAAATGTCACTAATAGGGCCCTTCTGCACTTCGGCTCAGCCAAACATGCTGAGCATGTTCGGCCAAACTGAAGCCAGCCAAAGCAAGCCGATGTATGGCTAGTTTCAGCCGTTGTACGGCTGAAAACAGCCATACAACCCTGAAGTGCATAGCCGAACAGCGTTCGGCTCACTTCCCTTTGGGTCGGTTATTCGGCAGCTTTGTGAACGACCGTCTAAGTGTCACACTTAATGACTGTGACATACTTTGAACATTGCTGTCATGAGGGAGTTACATTAAGAAAAAACCCTCAGGTTAAAAGCTGTCGATTTTCATTGTAAGGTGTTTATTTTTGTAATAATGACAGAATAAAAATATATTTATATAAATTATTTTTATTTTTTTAATGTATTTGTTTTACATTTATTTTTAATTATATCAAGCATTGTGAATTGATCTCACTACGACTGCTTAATAATTTAATTCATTCATTTTTGGTTCTTATTAGGCTGCTCCAAACTTAGGAACAGCCAATAATAACCTTAGGGACACTGATCCTGACAGCATGTCAAGATCAGTGTCAGTAAAGACAGTAAAGACAATCAGAAGCCTGCAAAATTGTTTGAGAATTGAAGCATGTAGCAGATACACATTGGGATGCCGATCTGTACCAGCTGTCAAACTGTGACAGCAAGTGCAGTAAATACCGTACTGCTATCACTGTCAGATACCTAGTCTCTTCAGGGATCGGGTGCCTGAAAAAGCTTAACTCTTTCCTTAATGGATGCCTCAATACTGAGGCATCCATTAATGAACAGTAACCACTGATTCTCAGCGGTTACCGGCATTCCACATCCCCAAATAGTACATGATCAGTCACTTGGACACAAAAATATCCAGAAGAGTGTAAACTATCCAGTGATATGAAGAAACTTAACAGTCCCACAAGTGCTTCTTTGATGTGTTATAGACCAACAGTGCTCCCCCTAAGGTATGCATGTTCACTTTATCCCTTTGAACACTTATAAATAAGTATGGTCAAAATCACTGATATTCTACAATGATCCTCTCATCAATCTTTGTGCTATCCAGCATGCCACATACGTTGTATATATCCGATCTCTTATATATTAGGGAAAAGAGGAAGAAGCTTACATAGTGTAAAATCTAATATTAATTTACTCAAAAATAAAAACAGCATAAAAACATTTGCAATCCACAGTGTTATTCAGCACTGTTTAATATCCCTGCATATACACCACTCACAGCCAAACCTTTGCAGCGACAGTCCCTTTATAGCAGGATGATAAGGCCACCAAACTCCTCCCACTCCCAAAGCATATTTTTTGCTCACTGACAATATTAAAATAAGGTTTCTTGTGGAGCATACAATTGCAAAGGTAATACCAATACTACAGTAAAGCCTTTGACTGACATTTCTTTAAAAAAAAAAAAAAAAATTGTTGTGTTAAAAGAAAATGTTGACTTTTATTAAATAAAAAGCCCCAAAAAATAGATCCACCAACAAAATCCAGGGTCAATCACGACGTCCAGCGTTGTCCACAATGACGACGACTCGACAAAATAAAAAATAAAACAAGAAAAAAACAAATAGAAATAATAATTTTAAATAAACGATGCCCACAGGCCCGTGCACTTGCAACGAGTGCCCGCAGCAGAATGGCATTCTGACAGATGCCGGCAAAATATGAACACTTGGGCGGAGCTAGCAGTGACAACTATCTAGCTCCACCCAACTGTTTACAGTTGTATGACATCTGATAGGTGAGCCATGATTGGGCAAAGTCATTGTTACTTTGCCCAATCATGGCTCTTACAGAGTACTGTGCCCTGATTGGGAAAAGTCCTGCACTTTACCTGTGTTCAGGTGCAAGGCTTTAGCCAATCAGTGCTCACAACCGAACAGCCCGCCGAATGGCACGAACACACAAACTGCCGATGTTTGAGTCAAACTCTTGCTTGACTTGAACAATGAGCCCATCTCTACTAACAAGATGCTGACAGGAAGAGAAAGCAGAATGGGAGGTGAGAGATGAGCTGTGCTACTGTGCTACTGTGCTACTTCTCGTTTCAGTGTCCAGTCACAGGTTGTGGTTGATCCAGAATGCTTGCCGTTCAGCCACTGTAAATAAACGGCCTGATGGGAGTCTTCTAGATGCAGGTGTGTGTTTTAAAACATCTTTCCCCACCCCCACTCATACTCGTCACCCAGCGCACACACTATCAGGAAAACTGCTGAGCCAATTGATCGCTTGTAGTTTGTATGTGAAGCTGATTGGTTGTCATGCAGAGCTGCTCCAGATTTTGTCTGCTCCAGTTTTGATGAATGCCTCTTAATGTCTATTGAACATTGAATTCACTTTTTAAAATGTATAACCTTTTAAAAATAAGTATATTTTCAGTACATCAATATGTGCATTTACTATACATAGGACACCTTCTGACTTCCCACTTGCCATCAGAATGTGGCCCACTGATGTACAACAGTTTCTCAACATATGCTTTGATTGCTGGAGTTAATTCTTTGCTCCAAGCATAGGGTAAGCAAAATAAAAATATATATTAGGCTATGAATTTAAAGCAACTCTTCTCTGCTGTATAAAAATAGCACAGGGTTTTCATGAGAATATATTTTATTTATTTTAATTACTATATTTTGCATTCAAGACGCAAGCACACTTTATAATTGTTTGCCTTCCAGCTTTACAACATATGCGTAAATGGTATCATGTTGCATTGGCATTACTTTTATAATTATATGTTGTATGACACATATTGATATTAGGCAAGTAAGCTGGAATGAACCCTCTCGAAGAAAAAAACAAATGATAAGCTCTATTTTCTAGGTTCAAGATCAAGCTAATATATATATAGATCTATAGATCTATAGATCTATGGATCTATATATGTATATACATATACATACATACTGTATATTTTAATAGGTTTCAGAAAGATATACTACAAAATGGCTAAAAAGCTCCTGTTAAGGACTTCAATGAATATTGTTATTAACCCTGAATCTCCATCTATATAACCACCCTATTTCCTGCACCTACACTGATGCTCCAATGTGTTTCAATATTCTAAATTTTGTCCAGCCGTCACACATCCCTACACTTTTTTTATTTTCTTTAATTGTTTTTTTTTTCTTAACTTGAAAAAAAAATATTTTTACATCTATTTAAATAATAATATATTTTTTTAATATTTTCATTTGTGTAAATTTTTTCTATTCTGCTCACTGCCTCGGAGGTAGCGAGCAGAAAAGCCGAGCCAAATCTTGCTCGGCAGCATTCAGCTATTCACTCACCGCCATTCGTCCCCTATGAGAAGCTTCGGCGCAGCCGATCCAGATGTTGGATCGGCTGAGTCGAACTGTTTCTGCACTTTGGCTCAGCTGAACATGCAGAGCATGTTTGGCTGACTGAAGGCAGTTGAAGCCAGCTGATGTATGGCTGATTTTAGCTGATGTACGCGTACTGAGCGGAAGTGAATAGCTGAACGGCATTCAGCTCACTTCACTTTGCCTCAGTTATTCACTTGGCTGCCTTCTAAAAGCTTTGTGAATAACCCCCATAGTGTTGATTTGTTAAAGGCAAATGGGCTTTGCATGGGAATTTTCATGTTGCAGAGGATGTTCCCCTTAGCTTGGTGGATATGGTAACATTTTGCAAAGAATACCCAATCATGTGCCAGGATAATAAAAAAAAACCAGCATATTTGCTTGCACTTGATTGGGTGATGGAAGTCGGCAGAGTTTTACCTCATTCACTAAACTAAGGGAAAATTTCCCCTGCAAAGTGCAAATTTCCCTGCAAAATGAACAGCCTATTTGCCTTTTGTAAATCAACCCCATAGGGTCTTAGTGGTCACAGTCATTCTCCTGCTCCACTACATGGGCTGTAAATATGAAAAACTGCACATGATTTCAAAATACAATAAGGAATTTATCAAACCTGAAGCAGACAGAATCTGGAGTATTTGTGCGTGGCAACCAATCAACATCTATCTTTCATTTTTCAAACTTAACTGAACAAACTTAAGAGAGAAGAGCTTATTGGTTGCCATGGGCAACTGCTCCAGAATCTGTCTGCTCCGGGTTTGATAAATTCCCCTTAAATTCTGCAGATAATACATTAATTTACAATACAACATAACTGAGCATCATAAATATTAATAGAGCATAATTGGGATCTCTACATATCTCCATGTATGCATTCCTGGCTTTGTAATACATACACTCCATCTCCATGGTTTTACCTGCTAAATGTACATCTTCTTGTCTCACAGAAACAAGCAAGCAGGAAAAATAGTATTAGTTATTAGGGTATTTTTTTGTGTTACAATTGTTTATGCCAAGAAATATGTAATTCCAGTGAGTTAAGAAAATAAATTGTGGCGTTTCATATGTACTTTTAATTAATTAATTAATTAATAATAGAATTAAATGCAAGTTACAGTATGAATCATAATTCTAAAGTGGTTTATTTTGTTTAGAAAATTACATATATTTAATATAACATGCTCCAATGCTGGCAATTTTATTATGCTATTTACAATCCACAACTATACAGTTAAGGATCAGTAGGCATAATTATTATTAATGTAATACATATTTGCCTTTAACAAAAGTGTAAAACAATAAAATATATAATAAATTAAACCCTCAACAATATTCATAATGTCAGACTTTGGCCACTCACACATAATATACTCCCAGAGGGGATCTCGTCCAGCTAGCTTGAAATACTGTATGCTCCACACACATACACTGTGCATGTTAGCGCCTAGTTGCACCAAGCAATGCATATATTACTGACTAAAATGTTTGATCAATCTGTCACTAAATATACTCTTGTATGTAAAGGTCCATTGACACCAATGCTGTGTGTTAATCGCACGGTTCCCGTACGGCAGGAGCGTTCCATTTGATTAATGCATGGTACAGTGCAAAACACCTACCGTGCCTTACAGTGCAGCGGGTGCGTTGTGTTGCCATTCATTTGAAAAAAGTAGTGAATCGACTATTTTTTTCAACCACACAGCATTGTATTGCAGTACCACCAGATATGTTTGGGGTGACCTGAACTTTGAAAGCTAGATGGCAATGGGGTCACCCGTATTACATGTGAACTCTCTGCAGTTGTTATTTCGCCCCTTCCTCACTAACCAAATAACCATGTAATTTTTACCATTCTGTATTCCAATTATTTATTTCCTACCTGCACCCTTGTTTTAGATTGTATTTCAATTGAAGGGTTATAGGGGCATCTACACCTATCAAACATTTTTAGCATTCTCCACTTTCTTTACATACAGTTTGGAGGATATCCTTTAAATTTTTCTTTTAAAAGCATTATCATCCAGCTACAGATTCCCATTTATTTTATCAATGTCACGTAGCATGCATTCCCTGGCAATAGTTTCCCACTAGACAAGAGCCAGAGAGTTATTGGATTACACGTGCTAGGTGGCAAGGGGTCTCAGAGATGGAAGGCAGTCATACATTTGGACACCCAACTAGGTATAACTGTTTTACCTGTCAGCTGTATGAGCTGCCCGACCTAGTAGTTGTGGGGACTGTTATGGACATGAGCTGCCCATCCAGTAGTAATGGGGACTGTAATGGAGGAGAGTCTACACAATTGGTGGGTAAAAGCATTTTTTTAAAGGGTGATGGATATAACAATTTGACACCATGGTTGCCTTACCAAATAGTTTGGTGTATCCTTGTTCCCGAGATCTGGAATGGGGAGGATCCATTTGACAGAATAGCTAGAGGTTTTCATGCTCCAGCACCCAAGATCATCCTAGATCACAAAGGTGTTCTGTAATCCATGCAGAAACCTAGGAACAATAAAACTAATAATAGTCAGTACAGGCAGAGAATATATCATCTCACAAGATTTATGCAGGATCAACAGGTATTTTGGGGACTTATATAACAAAATGCTTACAATGGTATATTCACAAAATAAAAACTAAGCCAATAAGAGATGTTATTTGTTAGGGTGTACATACACTATAGAATTTAGGGATGTAGGTTGCAGGGGGCATAGTGCTGATTTTTCACTGATTTATGTGCAACATTTTGCACATGAACGATAGCTAATGGAGAGGTTTTTTTTTAGATAATTGAAGGAGTATTTAAACTAGGTTGATGGGTGGGGAGAAAGTCAGAAAATGGACCAGATAAGTCAGAAAGTGGAAGTGTCTCTGCTACAAATAGCCACTAACAAAGGCAGCTCCCATTGTACAACAAAAATACTATTGTAAATTGATATGTAAAATGTAACAGCAGTTTAAAGTATATATTTATAGTTTTGTATATTTATAGTTTATATTTTAAGTTGAATGAGGAAGTTAATAATTTAATGCTATGCTTTGATTTAAAATGTGGCTTGTAATGAATAGCATGATCTTAATGGTACTGAAACATTATGGGTAAAATAACATTTGTTCAGATGCTAACGATATAATTATTGGATTATGTTGCAGGACCCCTATTATTAATGAGGCGGTAGAGACTGGACTTCCTACACAGAAAAGGCTGCACAGGCTGGGACAGTGGTAGTAATGGAAGATATTACCTACCCTAAAACTAGTCAATAGACCTGCTGTTACAGCAAGAGAAAACATTTATAAACTTACTGCATGACAGCTCTATTGGTAATATAAGAGAAGACCCAATAAAAATGGTGCTTGGATTGATCTCGAACAATGCATAGCTTATTAAAATGTTCATATTAGGGAAAACCTGTGTAACAGTAACCATAATATGATTTCTTTTAATCTAAGCTACAAAAAAAAGGAAGGAAGACAAAAAGACTTAATTTAAGAAAGTATATTCCCCAATGTTTATGGCTGCTCTTCAGTAGATAGATTGAGAGAAAATGTTGTCAACTAAAGGCACAGAACATAAATGAGAGTGTTTCAAATCAATTTTATGCAAAAAAATTACACAATATATTCCTATGGTAACAAATTTAAACCTAATCTTAAAACCTTTATAGCTTACTTCTAGCGTTAACAAGCCATAAATGATAACAAAAAGAAAATGTAAAATGATGTAAAACTGAACAGTTTAATCACTTGAGTTGCAAAGAGTACAACAAGATCTGTAAAAAAAGAAATCAGATTGCCACAATTGTAAAATTGAAGGCTGTCAAACAGAATAAGGGCCTGTTTACACCATCTCAGAATGTTTTTTTTAAAAATGAGTTTCACACCACTGCATTAGTTCCAGAGCTTTTTTTAAAAAAGTACAGCTTGAATGCATAAAACACATGCGAATGCATGTAAATGCAATGTATTCTTAAAACAATCCCATTTCTCATCAGGGTTCTTTATTAGAAATAAGTTGTCCCATTTACTGTCATACGCTAGATGACGCAGCTTATCGAAGTTTGCTTTTTTGAAATCTAGAGTTCTTGTCAAGCTAACACACTTCTTTTTTCTGTACCCAACATTAAAACTAATCACCCTATGATCACTATTTCCCAATGTATCTCTAATCACTATGGGGTCTATTCACTAAGCTGCCGAAGGATCTAGCCGTAGCTTCGGCTGATCCTTCGGCTAGCTTCGGCCTCAGGACCCCTTTGGTTCAGTAGAACCGAAGGGCTGCTGTACGGGCTATTCACTATAGCCCGTACAGCTCCCGAAGTTGGCCGAGCGGCTCAGTCAAGCCAAAGGCATATGCCTCCACTAAGCCGAGGTGAAAGCAGAAGCTGGCCGAACGGCCGGCCATTGGCCGGCCGACAGCCTGCTTCTGACTGCAGGGTGGAGCCAGCTGTCATCTTACGGATGGCTCCGGCCACTTGCAGAGAGATCAGCGTCCCTGGTTAATAGGTAACCAGGGACGCTGTCATTACACACTGAGAACCTGAGCTATGATATCACAGCGGCCTCTCCGTGTTCTGTAATGACAGATGGCGTTACTGGTTACCTGGCAGTTCTCAGGTCCCCCTCTGGTGATTGACAGCAGCAGAGGGCGAGTGCAATAGCTAATTTGCTATTGGCTTTTGCAAAGTGAAATAGCCAATAGAAATCTAGATAATGCATTCCTACGGTTTGTTTGTTTTTTGACGGCAGCAGAACCGCCCGTCCAATAGAATAGCTGTCACTGCTAGCTCCGCACAATCGTTTTCTATTTTTTCTTCTACTTTTTTAACTATTTTGCTATTCTGCTCGGTGCTACAGAGGGGCCGAGCAGAACAGCCGAGCCGAATGCCGCTAAGCGGCATTCGGCTATTTACTCACTGCTGTTCGGCATCAATGAGAATAGACCGAACAGCAGCGAGTAGCCTGCTGGAGGTTCGGCTCAGCCGATCCAGATGTTGAATCAGCTGAGTTGAACTCCTTCTGCACTTCAGGTCGGCCGAACATGCTGTGCATGTTCGCCGACCCAAAGCCACACGAAGCAAGCCAATGTATGGCTGATTTCGGCCAATATACGGCTGAGGTCAGCCGTAAAAGCCTGAAGTGAATAGCCGAACAGAGTTCTGCTCACTTCACTTCAGGTCGGTTGTTCACTTGGCTGCCTACGGCAGCTTAGTGAACAGACCCCTATGTCTGCAACTAGGTCCGCATTATTGGAAATTAATACATCTAGTATAGCATTCTTCATGGTTGGGACATCAACCATCTGATCCATGAAATTGTCCCGCAACAGGTTTAGGAAACAGCCAGCCTTTATAGAATGAGCATTTCTATTTGACCAATGTCCAGATGATTGAAGTCACCCATTATAACAATATTTCCATGCTTCCCAGCTATTTCTATTTGGGAATGTAGGTGAGCCTCCTCCTCTTCACTTATGTTTGGGGGTTTATTACACACACCCACAATTAGTTTACAACTAACTTCAGTCTTATCCAGTTCCAACCACAAAGACTCAACACCATCGCAACTCTCTGTCGTGATGTCATCTCGTATGTGCACAGTTAGATTGTTTTTCACATGCATGCATACCCCTCCACCCCTTCTACCAACCCTGTCCCTCCTGAATAGGTTTTGCCCTTGTACATTAGTTGCCTAATGTGATGTGCCTAGCCAAGTTTCTGTTATTCCCACTATATCAAAGTCCTCTTCGAGTAGCATAAGTTCAAGCTCCTCAAATTTGTTTGCTAGGCTTCTAGCATTCATGTACATACATTTTAGTTTGGTGCTAGCGGTTTGAGTATTAGTATTGCTTATTCCTGAAGCCCAACTAATTTCTTTATCCGACCTGGGTAAGGTTGATATATTACTGATTAGATTGACTGGAACGAGCCCACTGCCCCCCTTGTATTACAGTCCCCTATATTAATTGCTCCTGTAGTTACTTGCTCTCTGTTTATTATACTAATTTACCCAAAAGTGCTGCCCCTTCCCTATTTAGATGCAGCCCATCTCTGCTGTAGTCGGTAACTGACTGAAAAGTCAGCTCAGTTCTCCATGAACCCACAGCCCTCTGCCTGACACCAGTTCCGCAGCCACTTGTTCAGTTATCTCAACTCCCTTTGCCTCTCTGGAGTTACTCTTGTCAACGGCAGTATCTCGAAAGATACTACCAAGGAGGTCCTTTCCTTCATCCTAGCACCTAAGTCTTTTAACTCATTTTTTAGGACACTCCATCTGCCTCCAATTTTACAATTTGTGCCAATGTGTTCCATGACAGCGGTGTCATGCCCAGCCCCATCCAATAACCTGTCCATCCATTCAGCAATGTGTTGAACACAAGCTCCTGGTAAGCAACAGACTGGTCGACACTCACGGTCCTGGTGGCAGATTACCCTGTCTGTTATTCTAATAATAGAGTCCCCCACCACCAATATCTGTCTATCATGTCCATCCATCCTGCTCCCATCCTTACTGGAGCAGTCACACCCCCTGTGGATAAGGGAAGCATCTTGCTCCAGTGATGCCACCCCTGAACTAATATCCCCAATATTCTGCAAACCTGGCATATTTATTGGGGTGTATCAATTCAGGACTAGCCTCTCTTGCACTCTCTCCTCTACCGCTCCTTCTAACAGTAACCTAGCTGCACAACTCAGGATCCTGCTCCTCCATACCCCCTCCTCCTCTATACCGCCCTCCGCCGGATACTGATGAGTCAGATCCAGACTCTTTTCCATGTTGTTTATGCTCTGCAGTGTTGTCAGTTTATTGTTTAGATCCAGTTCGATGTGTGAGTCCATGTATCCATGGAAGACTCTGCACCATCACAACTCTCATTAGTGATGGCATCTCTCACATTCGCTTTCAGATTGTCATTCACCTACATACTTCTCCACCTCTTCTACCAACCTTGTCCCTCCTAAACACAGTGTACCCTTGGATAGTTGCATCCAAGTCATGTAAGCATCCAGTCAGGTTTCTGATACTCCCACAAAGTCAAAGTCCTCCTCGAGTAACAGAAGTTCTAGCTCCTCCATTTTGTTTGTTAGACTACTGGCACTTGTGTACATACCTTGTCTACATACCTTTTGATCTTGTGCTTTCTTTAACTATTTTTCTGCACATTCTTGAATTGCAATTACATTTTGTGAGACTTCCTGCATTGGACATATATAACGTAATTTCCCTCCTGATTGGTTTGAGACCCATTTCACCCCTTAATCCACCCTACACTATATTCAGTACAAATCATTACACACTCTATGTTATTTTCATGTCCGATCTCCCCATCCTGGTTTAAGTCACTGAATTTTTTTTTTTAGAATGCTTCATTTTCCTCTAACTTTATCATTAGCAACAATGTGTACAATAACAGCTGGATCCTCCCCAGCTCCACCCATCAACCTGTCCACTCACTCCACAACATGTTGAACCTGAGCAACCGATAAACAGCATACTGTCTGATGATCACAGTCCTGGAAACAGATTATCCTGTCTGTCCTTCTAATAACTCTTCCACCAGTATCTGTGTCTCCCAACAAATATGTCTACTCCCATCCTTACTGGAGCAGTCACTCCCCTGGCAGCTAGTGGATATACAGTATTCTGCTCCAGCAATGCTACCTTTGAACTGATATACCCAATATCATGCAAATGAACATATTTAACTCAGGACTAGCCTCTCTAACAATTTTCACTCTACCCTACCTTTGAACTGTAATCCAGCTACTTATCCTTGCCTCCTGTACCTCCATGTCTCCACCATCCTTTATACTGACCTCTGTTAGCATGTAATGGGTGAGGTACAAACTTCTACCAATGTTGCTAATGCTCTGCAGTGTTGTCAGCTGATTCCTTAGATCAAGAATCTGGGCTTCCAAACAAACAACTTACTCAGCGCAATGGTATTTGCCCTCAAATGGTTGTTCATACATTTAGCAGGATGTCCATTTGGGTTTCAGTATCACTCATGGAAGGCATGTTTACCATAATCTTTTTTACATTTTTTAAACTTTAAAAAATTGCCCAATATTTCTTGTTGTGCCCAGCAGTCCTCAGAGTGCCTATTTTCTCAGTTCTTGGTAGATTAAAGAGTGCCCCAATAGTTCTCACAGTGCCCAACAGTCCTAAAGGGGTTCACCGGTCCTCAGAGTGTCCAACCATCTTCACATTGTCCAGCATCCTCATAGTGTCTCAACAGTCCTCACCATGTTCAGTGATATTCCCAGTGCCCAGCGGTTGCCCACTATGTCCAGCTATTCCACAATGATCAGAAATTCTCACAATCCCAGAAGTTCTCACTCATTCCCCCTAGAACTCAGAGTGCCCCCAACCCACACAGTGCTCCCTGCTCTCACAGCATTCCCAGTTGTCATATTGTCAATCAATAACAATAATAACAAACATTAAAACAATCATTTATTATGATTTTTGTAAGATTGTGCAAGAAAAAAGCACCACTTGTTTGTATAAAGAGCAGCTCTGTGACAAATGATTTACTGAAAATAAAGAAAAAAAACACAAGATACATAATAATGACATACTATACAGTAAAAGAACATACTCTGCAAGTTACAAGATGCTAATTTTGACATCTGCATTTTTACTTAGTTGAATTCTAGTGTGATTGGTTTCTGTTAAGGGTTATGCATGACAATTAAGACTGATAGATGTCTTGGTAACATCTGGAAAATTTGTAGAAAATTGTTTTAAATCTGGGAAACAAAAGCATCTAATTACAGCATTGATAGAATGGAAGGACTATTAATTTATCATTGGCAGTGTTCCTGGTTAAACGGTTTCAAACCAATAATCCTCATGGAGTAATGAGAAGTTCACAATGTAACTAACTGCAGCAGCGGTTTTCCATCAAATTGTATGGCACAGCTGCAAGGATTATTGTTAATATCTTTTATGTCAGTTATAAACCAAGCACATTCTGCACATTCTGCTGAATATATGTCAAAATAATAACACTAATTATAGGTCTAATAATAACATACAGTACATCAACAAAGATATGAAATATGATGAGGTTTCATTTTCAATTGTCTATCAAATCACTTAAGCCTCCCAACCCAAACACAAACATGATTACCAAGAAGAGAGGAGATCATTCATGTTTTTCATTTTACATTTTATGTGTTTCATAAGATATTATTTTATAACTTAGTTTTGAAGAAGTTAATTTTGCACATAGCTTTAAAGAAAATGCTACTTAAAACCTAATTGCAGGAAATTCTGTTTTTAGACAGAGTGCGGAAGGGTTACAATGTTTGTAAGCTTTTTGTTCCTATCAGTGACCCCATTGGAAAGATTGGTCCTCACTTTCTGTCCCTGAGATGCCCATGCAAGAAATGGACAATGCCATTGTCACTAAGACAGAAAGGAAGGGACAGCAATAACTACATTGTCAGAACATCTAACACTTTCCCATTCTAAAAAAATAGTTTTAGTTTTTGCCTGTGTTCCTGTGGAGAAATGTCCTATAACTTCCTGTCCAGGCAAGAAGTGAGTGGACAATGATGATCTCTGTAAAAGGGTTAACTCTGTGAATTAAACAAAAAATAAATAAAAAATATAAAATATAATTAAAAAAATATAAATAAAAATATGCAAAACGAAAAATAAAGTCTTTATGATTATTTCAATCCGTTTGAGTGAGGGTGATCAAACCTTCCAGTGTTCAGTGATTACTGAATGGTTATTCTGGGGATTGTGTTGTAATCAACACATACCCCTTTAAATAGCGTACTCACCACAGGTTTTTGGCTGTAACAGACAGCCCCACACGATTTGTCTACCGAAGCACGTTGGCCCAATGTCTTTATCAATACTTCCTATGCCGTCACTCTTCTAAGTATAGAATGTTTATTTATTCATGCCAAGAAAAAGGTCCTTCATAGTGCAGTAATTTCCAGGAGTTTATTCGAAAATAAAAAATCAATTACAATAAAAACACGTAATGTATAGGGGTTGATACATTCTAGACCTATGGGTTTATAGTATGGCAGCTTTCAATTTAAAACTTTGTTACACCTTAATAGAAGTCATCACTCGTCACACGAGGGGTAAATTTCATTTTATTTTATTTTATTTTATCACTTTTCACGGATATTCAACACAAATTTATTGGTAATTGTTCAATTTGTTCACTATTTGATCTTTTTAGCGCTACTCATCCAGTTAAACTAAGAAGTGAGTGGAAATCTCCTTGACAAGGTCACACACAGCAGTAAAAAATGGGAAGGAGGCCCTAACCCTTTTCCACTCAATGAAAAGTTAAAGTGACATTAAACCTTCGTTTAGTTTTTTTTTACTTTTTCTATTTATCGTTGCCAGACTTACTTTAAAAAAAAACTTTAAGCCAAAAGTCATCAATGGTATCAATACAATCCAAATACACTTACTTATACCATCAGCTCTGCTTTGGCATTCTAGAATGACTAGAGGCCTTTTGGCTCCCTTGTATTCCAAAGCGAGCAACCGTCTTTGATTATACCAGTTGCCCCTCTTTCTGGTTGTATGATCCCCAAAAAACTTTAGTTAGATGCAAATCCTGAGCATGCTGACAAAAATACTCTATTCTTAAATCAATGGTAAAGGAAGCCTGCAGCAGAGGCTTAATAGGGGCAGCTGCTGCTGATGCATGAATAAGCAATGTTACCCTGGCAGAATGAGCAGCACATTCTAGTATCTCTTCTATTGCGATACCACTCCATGACTTGTGCATGCACAGTCCACTCTACTTGGAAACAAATGTGCAGATTCACATTATCTATAAGGTTTCTCTGGAAATTAAACATGCAAATCTCCTACATTATAATGTGTGCATATCAAATGGAGGATGTTTAATAGTAGCAGCCTAAAGTTCTGCATTAACCAGTTGACATCCGTGGTGTTAAACCCCCTTCCCATCCAGGCCATTTTTCAGTATTCAGCGCTGCCATACTTTGACTGACATTTATTCTGTCATGCAACGCTGTACTGAAATTAATTTTATACCCTTTTTGGGGGACAGATATAGCTTTCTTTTAGTGGATAAAACACGTGGCTGGAGTTGGCCTTTAAATAGGAACTGAACTCTGGAGGCTGTGCCTAAAAAGGGCAGGCAAAAAGTGAATGTCCAATCCCTCATATAGCCTTGGGTCTCCCTGTAGCTGATGTTTCTACATTACTGATTTACTATGCCTTGTTCTGCACTGTTTCTCTGTGTGTGGTGGTGGCCATCTTGGTAGAGACAGTGTTTTGATTCCTCATGTCAGATTGTCCAGCAAGGAGAACAGTGAGCAGCACAGTAATGGCATCCGTAAATCTCGCTCCATATATCATAGGACTAGTAGTTTGTGGCAGCTGTGCCTTATATCTCATAATGCATGTATACAGATATGAGGTTGTAGGCACAGAAGTGGTGCCTAGGCACACTAACATACCAGGAAGTGCACTGCTATTTTTTAGACAAAAGGTCATGGTGCTGCTAAGGCATTCTAGCATTTCTAAATGTTTTCTATAACACAGCATATCTCCACTTTTTGAATTCAGTTATCACTAAATCTTTGGATCAGTTTATCTTGCCCCAGTGTCATAACAAACACTTTTGTGGCACCGGAGCAATCTTAGGAATTGATGACTGCCTGGCACCTGTACTATTTCCTTATGACTAGTAATAAACCAAACTGGCTTGGGTTCATTTTGCTTTGATGTTGCTGAACCTGGACTTCTGGCTGGGTTCAGCAAACGTCCAAACTAATTAAACTCTGCGAACTGAACTCTGTCCTAGCAACCCATGGTGCTGTTGGAACTGCACAGCATCATTGGTTGGTAGGATGCTAGCGGCTGGCCTGCACAACATCATTGCTTGCTAGGATATAGAGTGGTGCTTCATAACAACCAATGACAGTGCTGGGGTGCCAGCTTCTTATCAACTAATGACACTGTGCAGCACTCACAGTGTCAATGGTTGCTAAGATGCCCATGATCCTACAGTGTCATAGGTTGTTTTGGTGCACCTGCCTGCATCATGTGTCTTTTTTCAATCTGACTAACTATGTAACTATGTAACTATCAACCATTGATGCTGTAAAGCTCCAGACATCCCAACTCTCCCAGACGCTCCGGGAGTCTCCCGCTATTAGATAGCGGCTCCCGGCCGCCCGGGAGAGAGAAACATTTTCCCCCTGAAAGATTTAGTCTGCTTGATCTAGCAGAATAAACCTTTCCCTGTGATCTATTTATTTTCTGACATCAGGGTTATCAGCCACTGTCAATCAGAGAAAAAAATAGCATAGGAATGCATAGCTAGATTGCTATTGGCTATTTCACTTTGCAATATCCAATAGCAGACTAACTATTGCACCCGCCCACTGCTGCTGTAATTCAGCAGAGGGGGGACCTGAAGTTCTCCATCAGGTCCTCTTCTAGTGAATGACAGCAGCAGAGGGCGGGTGCAATAGCCAGCTTGCTATTGGATATTGCAAATTGAAATAGCCAATAGCAATCTAGCTATTCAGTCCTATGCCGGTTTGTTTTTTTTTTTGTTTTTTTTTTATTCTGACGGCAGCAGCTGTCTGAATACTAAAAAAACCCAGCAGATAGCAAAGAAGCTATTGCTTCCCGTGCTACCTGCCATCATTTCAGGGGGGTGCCCCCCCCATCTGTGGGGAGAGGGCACCTCCCTGAAATTGCTTTTGTCAGGTTGGGATCCCTACAGCTCAGCCACCAGTCAACCAATGATGTTGTGCATGCCTCACAGTGTCATTGTTTGCTAGGACAGAGAGGAGGGTTCAGCCAGTGGGCAAACTTGCCAAAATGCTCACCCATTTAATGAACTATGAACAGCTTGCAGTACATAAACACTGTTTTCTTTTGCTTCTTTTAGCTGTTCTATTGAACCACTTTTTAGAAGAAAATTGCAATATTTAATACAAAATAAACAATATATTTTATTTTTGTTTATATTACTATTGGAAATAAGACCAGCACCGTTCATATGGGTACATATGAAAAACTGAGCAATGCAGCAGGACAACATCACCAAACAATATTCTTGTCCACAACATAAACACAAAAATAAGTGATTGTTATGCTTTCCCAGCAGTCCAATCCAATCTTTTTGTATCCATTGACCACATTTTTATTTACTCCTTTAGGCAATCATTCCTATAGTAACTGTACAGTAGTGGTTCTAAACCTAAGCAGACTTTTTTTGGTCAGATTATGTTTTGTTTATTAAAAAAATTTAGCATAGATCTAGTTCTGAAAACAAATTTAATATTGTGAAGAAATATTTTGATATTTGAAAATGCACTCACCAGAGCTAATTATTTTGCTGGACAAATTGGCCACAGCACTTGCTACAACCCAAACATAAAAGTGTGTTTTCATATTTTGGTTTATGACAAATGTTTCATGGGCTATTTTGTGTTTGGTTTCTTTCTTTCTTTTCTTGTACACATCCCCAAAGAAATCTGAGCATCTTAATGTTGCTGTTGTATTCTTTCCAGTTATGAGATATTCTGCTGTGAACCCATCTGTTCTGGATATATTTTGCTTTCAGATCTGCATTTTTTAGCATTGCATCCTCCTGTTTGCTGTCTTTTGTGATTTATACTCTTTTCAAAGTGATAATGATGGTGGAGTTTAATTTCTGATTTTTTTTTTTAGGATAATGTCTGTTTTTTGTTTTTTTTGAATAATGACTGTTCTGTGTTTTTTCTCAATAAATGGTATGTGCAAATAGATCTATTTTTACCCACATTATCTGGCTAGTATAACATTCTAAAAGTGACACAATCATGTTATAATTATACTAAGAGTTTTGTGCGCTCATAAAGTGTATGTCTGGGCAAAATAAAAAAATGAACATATTTAGTACATTTCTCCATTGCATCTACATTTCTCCTATGTTTTCTCTTTCTAAAAATACACACCTGTACAATACCTGCTGATCCTGACAACAATCCAATGAGTTCCTACATTTCTATTGTGTGCTGACAATACTGCCTCTGCTGCACTAAATCTGAAGCTGTTTTTTCAGCCCGGCCCAGTTCTCCTCCGCATACTACAGAACAACTCACTTCATAATGAGGAGAGGGGAAGGTGTTAAGTAGCCCGTGACTGAGCAGGGCTGACAATATCATTTGGGATTTCATTGCAGCAGGCTGATTTATAAAAAGATTTGAAAATAATCACTCAATACATTTCTGATAATATTTTCTTCAATTATCCATCCACATGCAGATGAAATAAGTAAACAAGGATGTGTGAACATTCTTAAATCCTTTAGAAAATTAGCCTCTGCTGCACTAAAATCCCAGAGAGTGTTGTCAGCCCTGTCCAGTTATTACTGTGTTGTCACTTCAAACAGGAAGTTAGGAGCTATGGGCATTTCTAGTGGAATCAACAGGTATTCTCTTGTACTTGGAGCATTTTTTAAGAGGCAAACTATTGGGGAAATGTGTGTACATTGCAGAGATATGCAATATTTCTGCAATATACGCATGGAGCCTCCTCTGCTTTTTAGCTCATCTCAGCTGAAATGTGGCCATACTCTGAGTGTATGTAGCCTCAAA
>NW_017306430.1:2003915-2027905 GCF_000935625.1 Nanorana parkeri
CCCTCTCTTTCTTTTTTTCTTCCAGTTATACAGTTCCCTTGGCTGTATAATAATGGCCTATAATTAATCGAAATTAATCGATAAAAAAATGTTTTGATTATATATATATCTATATATATCTATATATGTATATATATTTCCTGACACCAATACCTGGCAGCATACAAATAGGTTTAGCTCCACCCCTCACCCAATCACAGGACCAGTTATACTCTAAGGCAGGGGTGCCCATTAGGTAGATCGTGATCTACCAGTAGCTCCCAAAGCTGATGCTGGTAGATCACAAAGGGTGTGAATGGCGGCCCCTTTTTGTCCATTTTTGTATATTTCATTTAGCTGTGCACACATGATTACCTATTAGCCCGAGTCTGCTGAGCCAAGCTCCCTGACACCTTTCTGGTGGATACTGGTGGTTGAAGTGCTATGTATTACATCAAAGAATATTAGTTTACACAGCGTAGTGCACTACACTGTTTGCAAAATACAACAATGTGAGCCAGGGGAGAGAGCGTGAGGAGAGATAGCCAGGAGAGAGAGCAAGGTTTTTTTTTTCGTTGGTAGATCTCATGTAGCTCGTCATTTGAAAAGTAGATCTTAACACAAAAAATTGTGGGCACCCCTGCTCTAAAGGGTCTATTTACAAAGCAGCCGAAGGATCTAGCCCTAGCTTCGGCTGATCATTCGGCTAGCCTCAGTAGAACCGAAGGGCTGTTGTACGGGCTATTCACTATAGGCCTACAACTCCCGAAGTCGGCCGAGGTGAAAGCCGAAGCTGGCCGACAGCCTGCTTCTGACAGCTGGGCGGAGCCAGCCGTGATGTTACGGCTGGCTCCAGCCACTTGCAGAGAGATCAACGTCCCTGGTTACCAGATAACCAGTGACACTGATCTCCAGACAGTGTAACTCTCCCGGGCACTCCGGGAGTCTCCCACTCCTGGCCGCCCAGGAGAGAAACACTGCTGTTTCATTTTTTTTTATTCTGACATGAAGCCGTGTCAGAATAAAAAAAAAAAAATGTCACCATAGGAATGCATTGCTAGATTCCTATTGGCTATTTCAATTTGCAATAGCCAATAGCAAACTAGCTATTGTACCCGCCCACTGCTGCAGTTCTCCATCAGATCCCCACTAGTGATTGACAGCATCAGAGAGCGGGTACAATAGCTAATTTGCTATTGGCTATTGCAAATTGAAATAGCCAATAGGAATCTAGCAATGCATTCCTATGGCGAAAATGTTTTTTCTATTTTCTATTCTCTATTCTATGCTCTATTCTCTATGAGAATAGACCGAACAGCAGCAAGTAGCCTGCCCGAGGATCGGCTCAGTCGAACTCCTTCAGCACTTCGGGTTGGCCGAACATGCAGAGCATGTTCGGCCGACCCGAAGCCACGGGAAGCCCCCCGATGTACGGCTGATTTCAGCCGTACCAGCCTGAAGTGAATAGCCGAACAGCGTTCGGTTCACTTCGCTTTAGGTCGGTCATTCACTCGGCTGCCTACGGCAGCATAGTGAATAGACCCCTAAGTTAAGCTTTCTGTATGTGACATCATGTTCAGTCAATAAAGGAGATTGATTGCTATCTATAAATGGAGTGCGAGTGACTTTATGGTATTTTGTATTTGATGTGCAGAGGCATTCGCTGTCACTTTCGGCACCCTCCAGTTTTCGTTTGGGCTTTGTCCGGTCAGGAGTGCGATGGGATCTACTACATTTTGATACTCTAAATTAAAACATGCCTCCCAAGGCCACCATTCTTTTTTCTGTCCTTACTGCTCAAGCCTGTTATACTAGGAATATTTTTGATTTCTACCCTCACCTTGCCGATTGCTTCTGGCCTGCAGCACAAGTTCAGCCTCTCCTTGTTGCAATGTTCCCTTTGTTCAGGTGTCTAAATGCTATCTTATAAGGGAAGCCTCCCCCTCATATCTTCAGAGTTTGGGGTGCAGGAAATGGTCTCTTAGGGTCCTTTCATATTCGAATCATTCCTCCATCACGGCGACATGTTGAAGACACCTGCTTGGCCTCCTGGTCTTCTGACTCTGAAGAAACCATGACTCAGCTCCATCATCATAAACTATGGTTGTACTGGAATGATCACATGCATGGACAAGGTGACAAGTAGTATCCAATCCATTTTCTTTCAATTAGTTTAAGTAGTGAATGTGCCACTTTTTCCTATGGCTTTGCCGTCCTGCTTTGCTCTGGCTGAATCTCCTTTGAATATCTGTTATTATGCCTAGAGATCTATTCAGTTTTCCATGTGTGCTTAAACCTTACAGGTGCAATGCAAGGAAGTATGTGATTCTGTGGTGCTGCTAATGCCTTAGTTGAAGCTTGCAGGTTTCTGGGAGATACAGTTTATAGTTTTTACCAAAATGGCAATACAGAGCAAATACCCTTGTTCACACCACGTACAGTGCATTCCAGCGCAGTTAGCTGCTGGAACGCACTGTATCGAATGCTAAACTCCCCCCTGCATTGTGGGGCAGTAGAGGGTGTGGCGGTGCATTGAAGTCAATGGTACCACAACCTGTGTGCCTGTCTAGTACGATCGGAAAAAATTGTGCATGCAGCACTTTTCCCACACTGGACCGAAACACAGGCATTGATGTGCCACGTAATCTGGAGTGGGTGATAGAACTGCAGGCAGAGGGGCATGGCTGCAATGCACCACCACAACCCCTCCCACCCCAGAATGCATGGGGCCATCCAGGATGCACTCTAGTGTGTTCCAGCAGCAAATTGTGCTGGAACACACTGGAGCTGGTGTGAACCGGCCATAAGAGTGAATAATTGTTTCTCACTTTGAAGGTATTACTCCTCACTTCCTGTTATATCTCCGGGATAGAAAATAATGGGAAATCTTAATGGGACAAAGAGAGCCAAAAAATGTCTCACAATCTGAAAGTCTGACTACTTTGATACTAAGAGGGTTATTCACCGAAGAACCGAAGGATCCAGCCGTAGCTTTGCCTGATCCTTCAGTTGAACCAAAGGGCTGCTGTACGGGCTATTCACAATAGCCCGTACAGCAGCCGAGCGGCTCAGCCAAGCTGAATGCATATGCTATGACTCGGCTAAGCCGTAGTGACAGCTGAAGCGGGGAGAAGGTCGGCCGAAGCCGATCATTCTGCTAGCAGATGACAACACCCAGTGGTTGTCCTTCAATGACAGCCCAGCATCCTCGAAGACACTGGGCTGTTATTAAATTACAACAGCAGGGCGGAGCCAGCTGAGATGTCACAGCTGGCTCCGCCCGTTTGTTTTGATTTGTCCGGGACCTGCGGGCAGACAGTCAGGTGCCGGCCAAATGTAACCGCTAGCTCTGCCCAATTGTTTATATTTTGCTGGCATTTGTCAGAATGTAATTCTGCAGCGGGCGTTCATCTTGTACGGATGAGTCTGGAGGCATCTGTTGTTTTTTTTTATTTAATTGGCAGGGAGGACAAGGTGCTTTTCCAGGATCCCCCCTGGAAAAGCACTCTCCCAGTGCTGAGGGCATGTGGCCTGGTATGGCAGGGAGTGGGGGTGCTCGCTCGTCCGCCCCCCCCCCCTTTCCTGCCCTGCCAGGCCTGTGTTCAGATCAAGGGTATGGTGGGGAATTTTAGGGGGGCCCCACATTATTTTTTCCCCATTTTTGGGAGTGGGGTTCCTCCTTAAAATTTCTACCAGACCTTAAGGGCCTGGTATGACTTTGGGGGGAACCCCATGCACTTTTTTATTTTTAACTTGGGGTCTTTTCTAAAATTCCAACCACACCTAAAGGGTCTGGTTTAACTTTTGGGAGGAACCTCAAGCATTTTTTTCTTTTTTTTAAATAGGGGTCTCTCCCATCATTCCTACCAGATCTAAAGGGTCTGATATGGTTTGGGAGGGGGACCTCATGCTGTTTTTTTTTTTTCTTTTCTTTAAAAATGTTTTAATTATTTTCTTACATTTTTTAATTTTTATTTTTTTTAACATTTATTTAAATAATTTGTAAACTTTTTTTCATTTGTTTACGTTTTTTTCTATTCTGCTCTCCACCTCAGGAGGTAGCAAGCAGAATATCCAAGCCAAATGCCGCTTGGAGGCATTCGGCTAGTCACGTTCGGCCCCGATGAGAATAGGGGAGAACGGCAGCAAGTGAGCTGCCGGAGCTTCAGCGCAGCTGATCCAGATGTTGCTTCTGCACTTCGGCTCAGAGCATATTCGGCTGACCGAAGGCAGCTGATGTACGGCTGAAATCAGCTATACAAGTCTGAAGTGAATAGCTGAACGTCGTTCGGCTAACTTCACTTCAGCTGGGTTATTCACTCGACTGATAGGGGTGAATGGCAGTTGAACTGCCGGAGCTTCGGAGCTGAAGTGACTAGCCCGAACAAAATTCGGCTCAATTTACTTATTCTCGGTTATTCACTCGGCTGCCTTTGGCAGCTTTGTGAATAACCCTTTTAGAGTAAAGTTTTGACTTTAAATACACACACAGCTACACATTACACTGATTTACTGGGTTTTGCTAACATGTTCTACCTTATTAAGTACCTCTACGATATTTTTATTTTCTCTCTTAAATTCATCTCTGAACATCTTCACAATTTTGCAGCTAAAGCATACTATGCACAATTAATTAGTCTTTTCATATTCCTACTAGATATAAATGTTACAAGGATGAAAGCATGTAACTTTTTCATATAAAACTTATGCCTGCATACTTTATTTCAAACATGTTTGCACTTTAATTCAAATATGATCTTTAAGCAGGTTACAGTAGTTTAAATAAAATGTACAGTGTATTAAGGAATCTGTTTTCATTTATTGTTCAGTTAATTATATCTACTGCAATCAAACTTAGCTTAAATTAAAAGTTTTCCTTTGGAAACAAGCCAATTAGTCAATAATGCTGTCATGCTGTAAGAAATACAAATATTTGCCATGGTTACAGGAATAATAGGTATTTTCACATAACATTTTCTGCCGAGATATATTATAAGCACCAGATTGCCGGACTACCCAAGCTGTAATTGAATACAACAGATATACTATTTAAAGGAAAATTATAGTGTATTTTTAATAATCAATAAGCAGTATGCAATGTTTTGAGCTATTATTGCAGTTGTTTACCTTGAAAAATGAGGTTATATGAGTTGCACTTTTTACAAGCTTGACCTGGCAAATGTTTTTGATGTATTAAATATAGTGATTTGATGGTTAGCCATTAGAAGGAGCAATCAGTGGCCCTGGGCAGTTAGTCTGCCTCACTCCTAACAATTGTTTTGATAAGACACAGGCTACATGAGTTAGCCGATGTACAAACTTGCATTGTAAATCCGGAAGCAGAATCTGCATATGTAGTAAGCAAAAATGGGTACAACAATTTCCCATATAAATAAAAATATTGCACAGAAAAAAGATTTTTAAGCGTTAGAACATACTACTAAGTTATTTTACAAAACCATCAAGCTAAACATTATTCAGTACAGTACATTAGCTTTCAGTGTTGGGAATTCTGTGATTTTTGTGGTGTAGAGCTCCTGACAGAGAGAGTGAAGTCTTACCAAAAGACTGCACATGCTATGCATTAGTGTTATAGTTCTAGAAGAACTATAACACTAATGCTTCCATTAATCCTCCATGTAACTCTAACACTAACCCTCCTTAAAAGTCTATACAAAACTAAAATCTATTTAGATTTGAATAGTGTGCAGAAGTGTTTAAACTCTTGTCAGGTTTTTGTTTCTGTTTCCTTTTTCACCCTCTCCTTTTATCATAGTTAACATTGTCAAATGGATGGGATTCAAAATGTTAGGGTTGTCATCAAGACAGGAGGGCAAACCTTCAAATGAGGACACCTGTTTAAGTGACAACTGTCTAAGTGGGGAGTCTCCCTAACGTTAGGATATAAACAGTGAAAAAGAAAAAATGGACAACACTTGTAACCATTCCCTACTCTATTAAAAACTAAAACATATGTATTTGGCTTGGATATACTTTATCAGACAACATAACATATAGTGGAGTTGTACATTAAGTAAACTCTCCACCCAGAGTGCATCCCACTTGGTAAAAAATGTACCTTCCTGCCAGCTCCCGCAATCTTCACTGTGTGGTGCTGCCTTTGCAACTAAAATGCCCTGGCCAGGTTCCTTTGCAGCTGCACATGTACACTGCCACCCCATTCATAACAAGGCCTCCAGCCATCCAGAAGATTATGGCTCATAGATACAGTATGAATCTTTAGTAGGAAGAGGGCCTGGCTAGGACATTTTCCTCACAAAGGCTCTGCAGTTCAGAGTAGGATTGCACAGTGAAAATTGTGGGAGCAGGGAGGAAGTATTTAACCAGGTAGGCTGCACTGGTTGGGAATACTTAAATGACAACTGTACTAAAAGTGAAGATTGCCTTTAAGTAAGCATAACTTGCTTTATACTTGCCTTTCATGCAATATCATGTTCTATGCCAAAGACCAGCCTTAATGCAACAAAAGATACAGACACTGAAGTCCCGACACCAATATATCCTGTTGCAACGTTTGCATGTTTATGTGAAAAAAGTGAAATCAACATATCTTTTTAAAGAGTATGCTTCATTAAAAAAAATCTAAATTCTGTGTAAACAGCCTGCTATTGAGCCAACTTCTCAGAGACAAGGCTCTAAATAGGTCAAAATGGAACTCCAGGAATTATCTTTTATTGAAACGTACAAGCCGATGGGGATGCTAAAAATCACTGTAGCAAAATAACCCATGATACAGACAGTGATAGCTGTAATCTTCAGGGTGCAGCTCCAGCAGCTTCCCCTCTGTACATTGAGAACAGAGAGTTGCTCACTCTGAAATGCAGCCATTCAGACTATGCCTTCTTTTTTTCCAATGAGTACAAGGCATTCTCTAAATGGACGGGCTGGAAAAGAGAAGCTGATGATGTCACAGTCTCCACTCATCCAATCAGAAGGCACCTTGTATTAACTGTAAAAAGTTTCCTCTATTCCAATGATAACAAACCAAAAGCACACATATGTTTTCATCTAAAAATAAGTCTTATTTAATAGTACTGTTGTATTCTTTGATTTAACTTTAGATAAACTGGTATTCTGCTGAGCAGGGACATCAGTGTTACAGTCAGCAGCAGAAGGAGTGAGAATCTGGAGAATAAAAATGCTGAATGGAGGGCAGTTTATGCCTGATTACTACAGGCATATGCCTTCTATGCCCACTGTTTCATGGCACTGATCATGCCTTGCACCTGTCAACCCACTTATTCCCTGAGGTCTCTAGTAGTTTCCCAGCCTGTTCAAATAGCCAAACCGACAGGAAGGCTAGTAGTTCAGTTCTTGAGTCATATAGTAACACTAAATTTGGGAGTTAAATCTTAAAATGCATTCAAGTACCTTAACTATTGACAAAACTGTATCTTATTTGTGTATCACCGAGCTGTAGATCCTCAAATCATCTCTGAATTTGTGCTGATATTGTCCTTCCTTTTGGGGGGTGGCTACCTTTGTTCCCCATGATCCGTGTGTGTGTTGTAAAATAGCCTCTGTCCAAAGCTCACTCATGTGATGGACTACAGTCTCAATTAGTAAACTAAATATGGTATAGTTTCAGATTTAGATTCAGAGATGATTTGAGGATCTACAGCCGAGTGATACACAAATAAGGTACAGTATTGTTGATAATAAAGGTACTTGAATGCATTTTTAAGATTTAGCTCTTGAGTTTAGTGCCACTTTAAGCTTCCACCATCAAATGGCTACCAGGTTTGCTGGTTTTGTGCCACACTATTTACCACTACCATCTCCAAACCTTTCATCTGTATCTCTTTTTTTCACACTGATTCGGTTTATTTTTGCACACCTTCTGTTTGCTGCCCCTGCCTGGCACATGTTTATTACCCAAAATACAGGTATATCCAAATATACCTTCTGATGTGGGCATACAGAACACTAATTTAAAGTAGTATCTCCATCTTTATTTCAAAAATGAATCCAGAGCAAACAAATAAACAAATTGGCCAGCAAAATATGTATTTACATTTTTGCTGAAGCACTTACAGTCATCAGTTTTCCAAACAGCTGGCTCCAACTCTTAGTTCTGCTTCCCTGAACTTCCTTTCCAGTACAAGATCACAAGGGACAAAGCAGTCTGAAGCAGCTGTCCATCTACTAGCGTGAAAAAGGGAAGAAGGAAAGAAGAAGTGTTTGTGCTTGTGGAGACACACCAGCTTACTAGCACACACAATGGTGGCTCCATAGGACCCTGCAAAGGAAAGGAGCCACCCTAAATCAGGATATCAGGGCCAGAGCTCAGGAGACCAGCCAATTCTGCAGAAAACTAAAACTTTTAAGCATCAAGAATCAACATCAAGTGAAAGTGATTTCATCAGCATTTTAAACAACTTAACAAAATTAGACCTTAATATAATTTTAATATCTTCACATATTACTTATTAAATATTTTAACCTACTATTTGTGCAGATGGATTTGTATTAGTTATTAAAACAAATATATAGCAACCTATATAACGTAAGAGATTTTCCCTTAAGGGTATAGACAATGTTTGTGTACATCATTTATTTATTACGGTCAGGATTTAATAAACATTTTTCTAGTCAGGCAAATAGGAGATACATGGACTGGAAAATTTTACAATCTATTAGGTAAAAAGGGAGGGGTACATAATGCTGGAGAGCTTCCAGTCTATTACGTTATAAGGAAGAAATATAGATGTGGAAGAGTTTACAATCTATTAGCGTATAAGGGAGGATACAGGAACTGGACAACTTACAATTTGTTAGGGAATAATGGAGCATACACAAGATAGAAGGGTGTGCAATCTATTGGGGGTTGAGGGAGGGACACATAGGGTAGTGGTGATCAACTTGAAAATGTTTTGCAACATACTGCAATTCACATTGAATAGAAAGTTGGAGTCATCATTGGTGTTAATGGCTGCAATAATAACTCCCAGCGTTGGTGTCAATGAATTCAATAATAACTCCCAACAATGGTGCCAGTGAATGCAATAATGACTCCCTGCATTGGTGTCAGTGACTGCAAGGATAACCCCAACAGCATTGTCATCAGTGACCGCAATCATAACCTCCAACATTGGTGCCAGTGATCGCAATGAAACCCCCCAGCAATAGTGTCATTGACTGCAGTAATAACCACCAATATTAGTGTCAGTGACCACAATAAAAATCCCCACCATTGGCATCAGTGATCACAGTAATAGCCCACAGCATTTGTGTCAGTTGCCCCAATAATATCCTCCAGTACACACGCACTGGTGATCAATGCAGTTGCAGTGCAATTTGCCCTCCTTGCATTGGTGGTTAGTGCAGTGCCAGGAAAATGTAAACCCCCCTTACCTGTAGAAAAACAAACATTCCCAACACACTTACCAGCCATCCTGCAAAAGAAGGACACCATCTAACTCCTAAAGTTAAAAACAGAGGTTTTAGTTGCACAACTTTTGCAAAACATGTGGAAGCTGCACTGCTTCATCAAGGCCCCTCTGTATAGTGCGATCCTAACTTTAATCTATGAGAGCCTCTATTTTGGAGCACATTTATAGCAAAGGATGAATTAAGTGCAGGTTCGCTGGGAGGTAGCCCAACCTCCTTAAAGGCAAAGGAACACACATGGAGCCTTGCGCATCACAATGGCAGCTGAAGCCCCCAGTGTGTCCCCACACCAAATCCAACAAATCCATTTACCTGAACACATGCTCCCATGCCCATTTCTCTCCCCAATGAGGCTATGGTATATTTAATGTAATGTTGCATGGAAATCACTCCACCTCACAGTACTGTCTATTTCAGTGCTGAATCAAAGAAAGCATTTTAGCCCCCAGCCCCCCTTCTGTCTTTCTGCAAATTGAACAGGCGGTGGACCTAGCCCAGAACACCGTGGGCCACACACGGAGAGCCAGCCTTCATGCAGTCAACAAGCCACCTGTTGGGCACCAGGGTATTGAGTATAAGGAAGCTACATTAGGTGTCCCCATTAGAGTGCCCCCTTACATCAGTTGTCCACATCAGACAAGCTCCTTACATTAAGGCTGGTTTCACACCTGAGCGTATTTTTCAGCTCATTTTTCAGCTAGTTTTTTTTTTGCGTTGTTTCGTTCAGTGAAACGTGCGTTTCACTGGCGGTATGATTTTTTTTTCTTTATTTTCTCTATTTACAAAAAAAAATTCACTTTCAAACTTCCCGCCGACTCCACCCCCCTGTAACGCGGCCGCTCGCAAGGGACAGAACCCGGAAGTTGGCAAGCGCCGGAGGACACAGCGGGGATCGCGGACAAGGTAAGACGTGTACATTTTATTCCCGAGTGTGGCTCGGGGGGAACGCTTTGTTAACCCCAAGCCACACTCGGGAATACAAATGGAAACGCCCCAAAGAAGCTCCTGTACTTCTTTGGGCCTAGGGCGTTTTTCAGCGCGTTGCTACGTGCTGTAAAACGCCCAGGTGGGAACTATGCCCATAGGCAATTATTGGTTTTCACGCGTTTTACAGCACGTAGGAACACGCTGTAAAACGCCCAGGTGTGAACCAGGCCTGTCCCCATCAGAGTGCCCCCTTACACCAGTTGTCCCAATCAGAGTGCAACTTACATTAGGTGTCCCCATCAGAGTGCACCTTGCATTAGGTGTCCCCATCAGAGTGAGGCTGATGTATCCACTGTCAGCCAGCCATAACCCAGCGCATCTTGCTGATCATGGTCTTTCCAGAACCACTACTTCTATGTCCAGACCACGGTCCACCATTTAGGGCCCCTAATGTACAGGTTTCTTAGAACCAGGGATGAGCAAAATTAAGAGTTGTCATCACTCTAAAATGTAATTGAAAATTAGGAGATTTCTTTCAAATCTCACCATTGTAGCTAAATGCAATTGGGGAGACAAAATTAAGGTGTTTTTTGTTGTTTTTTTAGGGATACATTAGCTTTAAATAGGAGTCTCCAGTATAGTCCAGCACTACATGGCGCTGATTGAAAGCCTTCTGAAGCCTCCTAGCACTTGTTTAAAGTGACAGTCAGTGCTCTCAATTAGATCTGCATTTACCCTTTCCAAAATGGAACTAAAGAGTTCTTTAAAGGTTTCAACAAAGCTGTTTACAGCTTGCCAGAAGCTTTGCAAATGCTTTGCAAAAGCCTGCTAAAAGCTTCTAGTCCATGTGAACTTTAAAGAGGGACTAAGGGGCCTATTCACAAAGCTGCCGAGGGCAGCCGAGTGAATGACCGATCAGAAGTGAAGTGAGCCGAACACTGTTCGGCTATTCACTTCCGGCTGGTACGGCTGATTTCAGCCGTATATCGGCTGAAATATGCTCAGTATTGGTTTGCCTATCTAGAGGCAGAGTCAGCTATGCCCGCCCCCTCCCCATCCGTTCCTCCACTCATCACTGGAGGATGGGAGAGGGGAGGAATCCTTGCAGGGAGTGGTGACTGACAGTCACCGCTCTCTGCAGGGAGATGATCGGAAAGTGAGCGCGCAACGGTATGTGTTTGCTCACTTCCCGATCAATGGAGCCAACCTGTGGCAGCTTCTTTGTCACAGGTCGGCTCTAACTATGAGGATGAGTGGAAATCACTCACCTCATAGTTAGCCTTTAAGTGTGGGGAAGTCATCCCAATGGGAATAAAGACAGCAATATAACCCTTTCCTAATCTTTCCAAAATTATTTTGTCTTGAGGTGGGCTTAGGTACAGAAACCAATGTTACCTATAGATGTGTCACTCATTTGAATTCCTCTAGTTCAGAATTTCTCAACTCTACTTCTTGTTAGAGCATTTCATCAATGGTAAATGGGAATACACCAATGCATACATACCTTTTTTAATTATAAAAGAAAATATAACTAAAACATTTCACTGTTATCATTTTAAAATCACAACTCATGTTTACATTTTCCTGTTACATTGTGTATTAACAAGGCGTATAGTTAATTTCTTTTATTTAAATGATGACTAGGATTTCAAAGCAAAGCTTAATACTTGTCACATATTCATAAAACAGATGGAGCCCATATTGACATTTACTCCCATAAAAATGCTCTCAAAACTGGACTTGCAGAATTTTAATTAGTATTAATTGCATATATCCATTAAGTCGTTCTATCAAGATAAGCCTGTGAATTAAAAACAAGTCTAGCACGAGAGAATTTTTATTTTATTAGCTGTTAAATCCTGTTAATGGAACATACTCCATTCTTTAACACAATTTACAGGCCTCAATAACAGTTACTTTGAAAAAATAATTAGTAAGAAGCTTTTTTAGCTTTTCATTTGGAGATATTTAGCTTTCTTTATTGCTTTGTAACCAAAAGCAATACATATTATTAAAATGTGGAGTACAACAGGCAAACACCTCTTTTCCGACAAAAAAACAAAATCAATTAAATGTATCTGCAGAAATTGAATAGGAACTATTTACGTTTTCACACTAGAATAAATATTGTTCTAACTGTGAAATAAAGTTTTCCTTGACCCTGGTTTTAAAATCTGTGTTGAAATGATTTATTTTTTTTTTGTCATGTGTACTTTTTCATATAAAGAGTGTGTCATGTGTATGCAAACAGTTTAGGTATTGGTTACCATATGTTACATTCTAATTATATTGCATACTTACTAGTGATGAGAAAATCAGGCAAAGTTCAGTTTGCAGGAGGTTCGAGGAACCCTTGCAAAAATCTGCTGAACCCAAACATAGCACTGCGCCCTATTGAACTCCATGGGTGCTGAATCTTGTTGTTTTTTTCTGGCTTTTTCAATATCAATACACAATCTTCTGTTAAAAGAATGGATGGCTTCACCCATCGGTCACAGATGGCTCTGCCCATCTGTTTTTATTCGTCTGGGACTTTTCAAGAGCGATTTGACAGCTATCAGTCCAATGTCAACAGATAGGTGAAGCCAGTGGTGACATCAAAGCTGGCTCCTCCAACTGTTTAGATTCTGCCACCAACTATCAAATAGCTCATTTAGCGTTGTGAGTCGATCAATGAGTCGGGACCCATCGGTCATAGTGATTGAAATGTGGATTATGACGTTTTTTTGACGATTATGACGTTATGAGCGATTATGACGTTATGAGCATTTTTGCCAAAAGTCTGGTGTCTTTATTTACTTTATCTTTAACACTTCAGTGAATGAGTAGGGGTACGAGTATGTACAGATGCAAATAAGTCCCCCTGCCTGCAGACCGCTACAACCACCTGGCCAGGGTTCTGGGGAAGAGGCTATTGTCCCCATCAGCATGAGGACAAGGTGCTTTTACAGGGGTCCCCCTAAATAAATAACTAAACAAACTTTTACATATGAGTTTTAGCACTGTATGAAATTGTAATAATGAAAATATGGAGACACATTTGTGCTAATTTACTAAAGGAGTTTACAATCTGCACTTGAAAAATGATGTAAATATTTTCTTCACTTTTGAAATCACATGAAAAGCAACTGCTCATGTTTGGGAATTCCACGTGAACAGCAATTCGCTTTTCACATAATTAGATAATTGAAGTAAATATCTACACAGTGGAGATTCTTAACCCCTTTAGTGACTCTGCCTCAAAAATTAATTTATACTCTTCTAGGATTGAGGACACATTTGCAAGTAACAGCTTTTTGAATTCTTTAGTTTCATAAACCAGTAGGAAGTGAACCACTGCCTTTTCAAATACTACTGATACAGTTCTAAAAACATTGTAGAACTGTTAAGTATTGTCAGTATGTATTACACTATAATGTTCAGCTCTTACTATGAAATTTATTTTGCAGGTCTCTTTATTTCCTTTTATAAACTGAAAGAAACTCAACTATGTTGCTTGACTTTTGTGACCTTGGAATCCTGGATGTATCACTATATGATGAAATGACTAGGGCCAAGATGTCAGGCAGAAAATCAATAAAGTTATGGAGCACCATAGTTTATGTTCCTTTTGTTTATCTATTTATGTACCTATTTGTTACCCATTCAATCCTTTCTTGCGCATTTTTACAACTGTATTTTGCATTATTTTTATGTATATTAAGTATAATATATGAATAATGCATGAATAAAACATTTATATTGCATTCCTAAACAAACTTGGTAAATAATTATTATTTCATGCTATCAGAATGAATTGCTGAATTGATTCTTCATTTTTCAGTTTTGACTAATTTTGCATAATAAATATGAATATGAATGGGGGAAAAAAACAACACAAAAGGTAAACTGTAAATGTAAACATTAAAAACCTACAGTATTTCAGGAAAATTCATTTCAGCCAACCAAACCATTTATATTTACATTTTACATATAATTGTGTACCCAAAATAAATACTGGCTGCCTGAGAATTTTTTTTTTCCCTGCCACACTAGGAATGCTGGTAGCATTTTTACATGTAAGCAACTATGACCTGTAGAACTGTGCAGGCAAAAAAATATCCTAGCCTAGAATGAAAACAACTGACAACTCTCTCAACACAAAAACCTGGTACCCCAGTTGAAAACAACAATCTTATGTATTTCTCTCATGACAGGTTTGCTTTAAAGATACAATGTAGTCTGAATTGAAAATTAACATATGAAGCACAGCCTACATAGGGTTTTAGTTTTTCATCCATGTCAGTGTTGTAGTACATCATTGCATTCTACTCCATATCCTTTTAAGTTGATCTGGGAATCCCGTTTGCTCTTTTATATACTGTATGATGAAAGAGTAGAACATATCCATATTCACCCATCTAATACATCTAAAGTTCTCTGAAATCTGGCTACAGTGGATTACCCAGAAAAAAAGAAAAATTGTATGAATCTGTTTTATGCACAGCTGTAGTAGTTTATGAATAGAATCAGAAGTTCACTGTTTGATTTCATGTGCTTAAATACATTTATTTGTATATTTTATAATACTGTATATATTATTATATATTGTATCTTTCATATGTATAATAGGAGATTTTACTATTACAAAATATTCTTTTCATTTGGACTTTCTGCCTAATTGATTAAGAATAACAGTAGGAAAATTGTGCCTTGGGAATCTTTTTCTACTGAGGTCCATTTATCTGCAGTTGATAAATGTAACTATAAATAAACATTATTTCAATGTTTTGTTTCTAAGAAATATATTCTTATGTTTTATTTTGTAGGAATGTTTGATTTAACTTTTCTTTGAATCATGTGAATGGGCAAAGGGTCTAAAGACTCCTTGATAACTTGCCACAGGTAGCAACAATGTACCTTTCCCCCATAGGAGCTACATAGATAGTTTGTGAATTGCCCTGATGCTGGTATGTCTACCTGCAGTAACAGAGGTGTGGAACACCTTTATGCTAGTCAGCACCAGACTGTTGTTTGGAACAGGTAGATTTTTTAAAATTATCCCCTTTCATAAAGCCAATTTTGGAAGGCATATAAGCCAGGATAAGATTGAGGGTGTGCATTTGCACTTTATGGTTACCAGCATGTATGCCTCTTGTGCTGGGCTGTTATCATTTAATGATTGCCATGTATTTAAATGTTAAAAGTTCTGATTTTTTTAAAAAGCAAAGCAAAAAAATACTATTTTATGAATATTTGTTGTCTATGAATTGGTCTAATGTGGCTCCAATCTCAACTAGGCAGATGCATTATCCTACTTAGATTAATAAACTTTCATTAAAATTCACATTATCTGCATTTATTATGTACTACAGCTCATCTAAAATCTAAATTCTATATAGCACAGAATTTATGTTATAGTTTATAATAACATATATTTATTTGTCTTGTTAAGTAAAACTCCTGGGGTAAACTTTAAATAACAGTATAACAATAATCTACTGTATATATCATGTGCAATATTTTGGATATAATCATTTATCTTTGTATATATTTTCCTAAATAGCCACATTATGATAACAACACAACTTTGAAATCCGTGAAGCTTGTGATGAATTTGCAGGGTAAGGCAAAAAGTCCTACTTATAAATATTTATAGAGAAATGTTTCAGATTACGTGCTCAGCACCGAATGGTGCATATTATTTGTATTAATGTTTCATAAACATTTGTGCAAAAACAATATGCTTTACTTTGCTTCTAAGTATTAAGTAGAATTATTGCAGCATCTGCTTCAAATGGGTGAGTGCTCAAGCTATCCATGGGATGTCGTAAATTCTGTGATGCATTAAGATGTCATTAAATGTACCTTCTGTGGTTGTATCTTGATTTACATTCTCAGTAAATCATCAAGTTAAAATGAAATGAACCACAGTGTAATATGATGCTCTTTTACCTTGTGTCTGGAACTATACTATTCTTGAACATGCTGTTAGATCGTCTCAGTTCCCATATAACTCTCAAATTCCTTAGACAGAAAGTCAATCAATGCACAAAAATAAATCCGAGTTAATGAAGAGTACAAAATAGCTGGTTTAAATAAACATATCAGAAATATAGAATTTAGAATTTTGTATGATGTCAGTAGCTAACAATAGCACAATGACTGCTGAAATCACTGTGCATTGTGTACAAAAATAATCATGTTATGATCTGCTAGTGATTGTATTAGAAAGTTTTCATACAAATAAAAAAAGCTCTGTTATGTTATTAAGCTTTACGATTGTTTTATTAACATGTGAGACAAAAGTTCCACATGAAACAGTTTAATGAACAAGAGTCGTGTGCACTGTGTTGTAATCCACAACAAGCATCAGAGATCATCTCTGAAACTGCAAATTCTAAACCTTCCCATGAGATAGCTGAGAAAATCACCACCATCTACATTACTACGTTCCCCACAGTACTCACAAGTAAAGACAGCTTCCTTTAAGACTGACCTTTTATTTTGGGCAGCATAAGTTTCAGTCTCCTGGAGCCCTGGTCAACCTTTTGGACTTTATCAGTGAGAACCTATCTTTGTTTTAGAGGTTTTTATTAAACCAAATGCCCCATGTTCACAAAACAAACATGGGCTGATTTGCTAAAGGAGTTGGGGACCTTCACACTTTAAATTGTGTGAATATTTACTTCAGTTATCAAATCATGTGAAAGGAAAACCCCTGTCCACTTTAAAAAACAAATAATGTGCAGATGAAATACGTACATGTGAATTTGCTTTTCACATGATTGGATAATTGAAGTGAATATTCATTTTTGTGATTCTCAACTTATTTAGTAAATCAGCTTCAATCAGCCCTTTGGTTCAGAACCTGAGTAAACATCAGGCTCAGTTAAATGTATTGCAATATTAAAAGAAAAAATATCACTGCTCCAATTCCCATTCAGAGTTCCAGCTACTTGAGGGCAACCGGGGTGCAGGTAAAAGAGCTTGCTCATGCTCCAACTTGGTAAACTACATGAAAATTACCACACACACACAAACACAGGTACCATGGTTTGGCATCTTTATTGAAAGATTTTCTTTCCAATAACACAGATGAGCCCAGCCATACAGCCATACAGGCTTAATCATAGAGGTCTATGATTATGCCTGTGTGGTGAAACATGTTAGAGGCATGCAGCTGTATGGTGGGGCTCATCTGTGTTATTGGAATTCAGATCTATCAATTAAGACACTGAATGTTTGTATCTGCATTTGTACTGTCATTTTTCTGTTATGTACTGTACATAGTTAGATGCGTTTATCTGCTCAAGCTCTTAGCTTATCCACTAAAGAAAATAATTAAGGACTACTTAATATCTTCCCTGTAACACTGTATAAGTCATAACATATTCTGTTATAATTTTCATCAGATGCTGTATTTGTTTTTGTTAAGATATGGTGGCACTTTCTTCTTTCTTTATGTCCTGTTGATTTTAAATGTTTCATTTTCTTCAAAGCTGCATTATACACAAGCTGCCTGGGGGCCTTTCAGGCTGCAACTTATACCTCTAACTTTTTTATGCCTCATCAATAAAATAGAAAACTAGCTTAATAGCTTGTATCTGATGCCATCATTGTTCACCAAGTTAATTCCCGATTTGCATGAGCATATTTCCTCTATCGATTAGTCAACCCCTCTTCTTTAATAAGCTTCCAATGATAACCTTTTCTTTCAACTCTGTTGGCCTTTTAAATACTTGCCATTAGTCCAAATACCAAAGATTATACTTTATATTATACTTTCTTTTTTATTACTCACTTCTCCTGATCACAATTGGACTATTCGTCAATAAACGACAGCTTATATCATAACTTTTGGTTGTCTCTTTTAATACCATAATCATATCTGATAATGCCCCATCTATTATTGGGATTTACCCATTGTGTCATCACACAAAAACCAGATCTGAAGACTTTTCCTTCTTTGGTAAAACAAAGTCATGGGACTGCAAAATATAAAGATAAGATAAAAGAACTCATATTATTCTGACCTAGCCCCTTTTAAATCCTGGGAAGCTCATTAGGGGACCCTGAGTGGTGATTTTGTTAAGGCCAGGGATGAGTATTGAAAAAGAAAAAAATCTTAATTAGTAAACTCTTCACTTGCACAATGCAGCTTGAAGTCCTACACAAAATTATTTGTATGAACTCACGCAGAAACAAGGTATGGCTTTTCTTGAACATTAAGGCAAAGGAAGCTTCCTTTCAAAACACACGATATTCTATGAATCTGGTAATAAAACTAGGAATAATTCTGCAAAACACCAGAAAGTACTGAGTAGTAATAGAGGCTGTCAACATTTACCATGAGTATACCTTGCAAAAGGATTTAGTCTGTATACAAATAGAAAGAACGCCAATATCAAAATAATAGGGGACTGCCTAATGCGATCTTCAATAGATTGGTTGGCAATGACTATTGTAAAACCAGATCATCTGATTACATCTATCATATATAACTATTATATGTTAAATATCATTCCCTAAGGCCAGTCCCAGACCTAACAGTTTAGTCTTCAATCTATTCCAATGCAGTCATAATAAGACATGATCCTGTCAGGGAAGGTCCTCTGTTGTCACTCATATTGACTTTCATGATTCAGCCTAAAGAGCATAGGTTTGTATCATTTTTTCATTTACTGTCATAAACATTTAAAAAAAATAGTACAAACCTGCCATTGTTTTAACAATACACCCAGGGAAAAGTTAATTTAGAAAATATGTACCAATTATAACATTCAAGGAGGCCAAATGTTTAATCTGTGTATCCTCACTGTAGCATTTTTTGTTTAGATTCTGTGCATCATTCACTGCACACCAGACTTTGCCACCTTCCAAATTAGCTCTTATCCTGTGCAGTGCTTCTAAAACTTTAGGTTCATTTTTAACAATTGTGAGGCTTTGAAGATTGTAATTACCAGGATCCTACCTGTGCTAATTAGGTGATTTGCAGAGACCAGTCCCTTACATCCAAATGGAGAGTATGAGTGGGTGGCAACTCACTTTGATATTCAAGGTAGAAAAATGGAGAGCTGGCATGAAATCTTGATCATATCTAAGGTGCCCCATTGATGTGATGGGTATGGCCTGTGTATTTCATCCAACTCTGGAAGCAGAAGAAGTAATTGTTCTTTAAGTTTCATCCCCTTTTTTAATACTATTTTCTTGTGTATATCTAATTTTTTTGTAACTTTCTGTAACCTTTTTTCTTTGCCCTGCCCACCTTTGGATATTAGTTGTAAGAATTAATTAGCTTTTGTATTGCTCTAAATGATGCATGGATTCAAACACATTGTTTTATATGTACTGATATTGTAGCATCAGTGCCTATAGGTTTAGTTGTACATCTCTGCTAGTCTGTGTGAGATTACATTGTGTAGCTGCTTGTTCTCTGTATTGCAGTGGTTGGCTGACAGAGAAGGAGGTGGCCTCTCTGATTGCATGCAGATTATTACTAGTGTTGAGCTTGGACTTGGTGCCAACACAGTTCATATGAGTTTGCCCAAGTGCTGAAAACTGTGACTGACACGCCCCCCTCCCCCCCCCCAGAAAGGTCATGGCATGAAGATTTCAGTTCAGGATAGCTTGAGATATCTCAGAAGCATGTGTATATCACCAAGTTGCCACACAACCATTAGAGTCCACCAGATTGTATGCAATGTTTGTATCTCCTTTTAGTGGTAGCTGGCAGTGAGAGACTGTGAGTGTGTGTTCGTACTAACTCCAGAAGTAATATTGCCTAGTTTTGCTAACCTGTAACAGCTAGTGAGAGCAGTGTGTGTTGTCTGTGTAGCCCATGTGCCTGCCAGTCTGCTGGAGAGCAGAGTGTACCAACTAGAGGTATTAAGAGCAAGGCTTCCCACAAACCTGCAATTTGTAAATGGTAGCAACTTAGATATTAGTATATGAATAGGTTCTTATGGTTGCAGTCACTACCTTGGGTCTTGATTGGGGAACTCTGGGGCTTCTCGTGATATTTGGCCAGTGTGCTGCTTGATTTCCGAGGATGAGCGACTGACAGTGATAGCTTGCAGGAAAAAATTGTTAGTGCAGGAAAAAAGTTAGTATAAGCAGTATTAGAAAAAAATAGCATTAGGAGAGCATCATGGGGGAGGGAAGGTTTAACAGAAAGTGGAGCTGGACTTTAAGTGGTATTAAACTGTCAAACTCATTTTCAATAATTATTCCAGATTAAACAAAAATACATTGCCCTGAAAAGTATTTTACAGTTTTGCCCAAGCACTTACAGTCATCATGTTTGCAAACAGCTCCAACTCTGTCAGCTCAGCTTTCTTGAACTTTGTGTCCAGTACACGAACACAAGGGACAGAGCAATCTACAACAGCTGTCCATCTACTAGCCTGGAGAATTGGGGAGAGAGGATGGGGGGAGCAGGGGAGTTTCTTGCCTTCCTGTGCCTGCGTGTTTGTGGAGACACGCACAGCTTACTAGCAAACAAAAGGGTGGTTCCATAGGACCCTGCAAGGGAAAGCATCCACCCTAAAACAGGATAAGACAGACAATATCAAAACAATTTAGAAAAAGAGACGAATATAAATTGCCCTGCAAAGAATGTCTTTACATTTTTGCCCAAACACTTACAGTCATCATGTTTCCAAACATCTGCCATAAATTTTCTCACCTCAACTTTCCTGAATTTCCGTCCAGTACAAGATCACAAGGGACAGCACAGTCCCTTGTGATCTTGTACTGGACAGGAAATTGATCTTGTACTGTTCATCTACTAGCTTGGAGAAAGGAACAATGAGGAGGGAGGAAGGAGAAGGGCACAGAGTGGGGAGCAGAGAGCAAGGAAGTGGCTTGCCTTGCTGTGCCTGTGTGTTTGTGGGTACACACACATATTACTAGCCCACACAAGGGTGGCTCTATAGATAGATAGATAGATAGATTTTATTTGTCACATACACAATCGTACAAGTATGATATGCAGTGAAATGCTTACACGACTGCAGAGCAGTCGTGACGGCAGCCGACTACACCGGCGCCATCTTTGTAGAGCAGTACGGCGACAAGACGCGGATGTAGAGAGCCTGCAGCTACTCCTAAAGCTCCGGGTGTCGCCTCTGAACGGCAGCGTGATACAAGTGCAGGAGCGCTGCACAATCTTAACCGCCATTAATCCCCAACGGAGAACCTGACTGTGCCAGTTGGTAGACGAGAAGATCGCTATGGGCCTCCGCACAATCCCCCATCCCGTCCTCGACGTGGACGACCCCGCCTCCCTCCTATAGGACCCTGCAAGGGAAAGGAGCCACCCAAAAACAGGATATCAGGACCAGTACTCAGAGGACCAGCTGATTCTGCAGGAAGCTAAAACAATGAAACATCAAGAAGCAGCATCCATTGTAAGTGATTAAAATCTTTTTGACTTTAATATCCCTTTTAGGAGTGAACTGGCTTTCAAACAAAAGCACATCTACATTTTGAATAAAATAATGTAAAACTGTGAAAGAGACATGAAAAGCTGACTTACCGGTGGCCTATCAGTTTTTTTCTAATATTGGGATTCACATAACAGAATGTTTTTCAATAGATGTGCTCCTACAAATTAATATCACAAATAGCACAGGAGTGGAGAACATCACATTTATGTTTAATGTACTTTTCCTAGCTCAAGCACACACCAGTTTTATAGAAGAACCATCCCAGTTCAAGGTTGTATTCTTAGATTTATTTGGGTTATTGTGTTTTCAGCTTAAATCTAGTGCTATTGACATCTCCCACTACCAGTGTTTTTATAAATAAGCCATTTTCATTTCGGTCTCTAAAAGTGCTCGTCCCAATGAACAGCTAAATTTTTTATTCCACCTGTTCTTTTGAAAAAACATATAAAAGCTTTTATATTTATTTTGTTATACCTGTGTTTAAAATACAGCACCGTGTTAGCCTTGTAATATTTTTGCAGCAGGATTCCGCATTGTCAGTGAAGGCTATACACATTATCTTTTACTGCATAGAATTCTGCCACATGGAATGTGTTTTGTGTAGATATTTTACTGAATATTACCACATGTTTACTATCTACTGCCCATGCAGTTTTAAAGAATCACTAGTCTATAAGTTAAAGTCATCTCAAAATGCCTTATAAAATAAAGGTACCCCCCTATAAACACTGGCTACATAGCTGACTTTATGTTATTATCCATCTAAGGCTGCTAAGAAGAGATGTTTAAAGTGGAACTTAACTCCGCAGTCCAGTGGCAGATTAAAGAAGACTTTTACCCTCTTTCACAAAAATCACACGCAGCAGCTCTGTATGCTGATATTAAATCGCCTTACATTCATGAATTTAAGTGATATTGAAGTCATAAGGTTTTTAAGCTATTTCAAATGCTGGTGAGACCAAAGATGTTCATAATAGAAAGATACATTGGTGCCATTTTACAGGCTTCCCAATGTTGTGATCACTGTAATTGGCTATCACGATAAACACGTGATAGCCCCTGATCCTTAGTCTGAGACCAGGAGCTGGATAAGTGAAATGTAGGGGTCTATTCACAAAGCTGCCGAAGGATCTAGCCGTAGCTTCGGCTGATCCTTCAGCTAGCTTCGGAAACCAGGACCCCTTCGGTTCAGTAGAACCAAAGGGCTGCTGTACGGGCTATTCACCATAGCCCGTACAGCTCCCGAAGTTGGCCGAGCGGCACAGTCGAGCCGAAGGCATATGCTTTGGCTTGACCGGCCGACAGCCTGCTACTGACAGCTGGGCGGAGGCAGCCACCATTTCACGGCTGGCTCCGGCCACTTGCAGAGACAGATCAGCGTCCCCTGGTTGCCAGGTAACCCGGGACGCTGATCTGTCATTACACTGAGAACCCGGCGGAGCCACCTTGATATCACGCCGGCTCCGCCGGGTCCTCAGTGTGTAATGACTGTTCAGCGTCCCCTGGTTACCCAGTAACCAGGGGACGCTGAACTGTCATGAGAGCTTAGCGAAGCCGGCGGTGATATCAAAGCCGGCTCTGCTAAGCTCTCATCTAATGACAGAACAGCATCAGTGCAATCATCGCTTGTGTATGTGAGTATCACAAGGGTGCCTGATAGAGTGGACAAGGCAGAACTCAATATATTGAATATATTGTGTGATTAATAAGATCTGACGACTTTTCCCGGAGAAAAAAAGCAAGGACTTTTTCGAATTCCAATGATAGTAAATTCCATACGTAGTACCTCCTGCAAGCATCAGTCAGCAGTTTTCTGTTCTTACAGTAATTATTCTATTTGTATAATGATCACCCCCTCTATGCAATGATCCACAATAAACACAGGCAACAATGAATATCTGTAGCCTGAACAACTGCGCTCAGACTGTACATATATATATATATAGTAACCTAGTAACCAGGGGGCGCAGTTCTGTCATTAGGATGAGAGCTTAGCAGAGCCAGCTTTCATATCACTGCCGGCTCAGACAAGCTCTTATTGTGTTGACAGCTGGTCCCGGCCAATAGAAAACAGTTGGGCGGAGCTAGCTGTCACTGCTAGCTCTGCCCAATCGTTTTCTATTTTTTTCTACTTTTTTAACTGTTTTTCTATTCTGCTTGGTACCACAGAGGTACCAAGCAGAATAGCTGAGCCGAATGGCGCCCAGCGGCATTCGGCTATTCACTCACTGCTGTTCGGCCCCT
>NW_017306431.1:0-1071 GCF_000935625.1 Nanorana parkeri
GTTAACTGTGAAATAAAATGTATGATCAGCCATACACGGAGAAGTTAAATAATGGTTGGTAGGAGAGACAGGTCACAGTGTGGCCCCCTGACATTTTTAGGGCTTGTGTCACAACCATTCTGACTCTGCTTCATCTCCCAAATTCTTCTTCTTTAAGGATAATGATATGGCTGATAAACATGAAAAAATAAAGATAGGGGAGGCAGAGGGGCAACAGAAGGGTGGTCTTTTTCCTTACCTCAGGGGCCATATAGCTTGGAGTACCAGTATCACTATATGCCATCTAGGATCCATAGATATTGACTTGTGATTGGCCAAAGTCCGCTATTTTGACATGTCCGAGGCTGTCCAGCAGAATGTTCCCTGGCTTCAAGTCTCTGTAAAATAAAAGGAGAGAGTGAGCTTTGCAAACCAAATATTAGCATTATGTTCAGCTAACACTAATTGTTCAGTTATAGAATCATGAGAGGTGCAGGTAATCTAACCCATTGGCCCCGATCTAAAACTGAATTAGCATTAGGGGAACATAGTGCGACTCGATGTTATCTCTTCTACTGGTGTATGGGGATGGAACTGGCCGTGGGCTACTTTTGCGAACTCAACCACAACTAAAGCGCCAGTGTTTGGTGAGCTTGATGAGACTTTGATGAAGTACATACCGATGAATGATGCCGAGGCTGTGCAGATATTGCAGTCCACAGAGAACTTCTGCTGAGATAAATCTGAAAAGAAAGGAGAAAAGAGGTATCAATATCAAGAATTGGGGAACAAATGATTATTAGATGGATTCTTCTAAGCAGTGTAAGTCATGGGAATAAATGCATTGCTGTGTCCATAGCTGGCTCTGTTCAATTAATGGGATAATACATTCTTCAGTCCTAAACCATCCCATAGAGGTCAGGTGACAGTCACCTGATCTGACCAAAAATCTAATTATTATTGTGATTACACACACTGGCTGAGCGTTCTCTGGGTGGAAATTATTGTAATCACATGCTACTAAGAGAATTAACCATTTTCTGGCAGTTATCAGACAAGCCTAGAGCTACACAGGAGATCACTGGGCATAGC
>NW_017306431.1:2330-2859 GCF_000935625.1 Nanorana parkeri
CATTTTCTAAGAATAGTCTCTTCTTCACTACCTTGACAGCTACTCAGTCCCCAGTGTCAGTTTCAGGCTAGTCCCCAGGCTTAGGCCTAACCAGTTCAGTCTCTCTGAAGCAACTTGCCCCCAGGGAGGCCCTGGGGGAGTGAAGAGAGTGTTGCATCAGACACACTGAGCATTTATACCCTATCCCAGCATGCATCACTGATCTGTTCCCTTCAGTGATTGGCTGGGAGACATAAATGCCCAGAACAATCCTTATTGGCTGCTCTGCTCTGTGTGGTACAACACACCCAGCAACATACAGCATCACAGATTGCTCTGCAGAAATTGAAATGGACGTAAACTACAGATACATTTTAGAGCAGTCCTGTTGGCAGGGTGCTACACGGGCTATTATATTGTGAATAGCCTGTACAGAAGATCTTCGGTTCGACTGAACCGAAGGGCTGAGGTGACCAAAGCGAGCCGAAGGATCAGCCGAAGCTACAGCCGGATCCTTAGGCTCTTTAGTGAATAACCCGCTTTGTAATCT
>NW_017306431.1:3926-37838 GCF_000935625.1 Nanorana parkeri
CTGTCCCACCCATGCTGTATTCTAGGGCCTCTGTCCCACCCGTACTGTATTCTAGTGCCTCTGTCCCACCCATATCCTGGGGCCTGTGTCCTGCCCATGCTGTATCCCAGGACCTTTGTCCCACCCATGCTGTATCCCAGGACCTCTGTTCCACCAATGCTATATCCCTGTGACCTCTGTTCCACCTATGCTGTATCCTGGGACCTTTGTCCCACCCATACTGGATCCCAGGACCTCTGTTCTACCCATGCTCTATCCCTGGGCCTCTGTCCCACCCATGCTGATTTGCAGGGACTCTGTCCCACCCACGCTGTATCCCGGGACCTCTTTCCCTACCATGCTATATTCTGAAGCCTCTGTCCTGCTCATGCTATGTCCTGGGCCATGTCCCAGAATCTCAATAATATAACAAATACAATAATATAGAGTTGGGGTGTCAAGTTTATTATAGTAGAGCACTTTTTGTCAGGTCTGTACATTTAACCAGAAATGAGAAGTAGACGGTGTGTGGGGGGCTTTATATCCTGCACTTGCACATGCTTTTAAGTTAGTCTCACATAACAATGATGTTTATCATTATACACAGAGCCATTTTTTGGATACATGATTGAAACGTTGAAGATATGTTCAAAGAACGTCTTCTGCATTCACTGTATGAGAACCGGTGTTTTTTCTGATGAATCTCTTTAGAGTGGCATGCCCAAGCCTCCTAGTTCTGGCTCCATAAGATCTTTTGATGGGACAGTCTTTCTCATCTTTTGCTCCTATTTCTTGAAGATCTCCTGTGTCTGCCTCCTACTCTAGTCACAGAACTTGTAATCAACTTCCTTTGCTTGAATAATACGCACTTCCACTTTGGTTTGTGCGACTGCTTTTATATCCTACTGGGTTTCTTCTCAAATTGTATTCCACTGTCAGTTTACACACCCAGCTTTCTTCCTGTCGTTCCCATTCTTGACAATGTTTTCTGCCACACTTAGTGGTTGCTTTCTCTCCCTCTGGTAGGTTTTTTTTTCTCCCTCAGAGTTTTCTAGTTCTGAATGGTTTGAGTCCTCTTATATTCTGGGACTAGGGTTGCCACCTTTTCTTCAAGCAAAACCCAAACACATTTAAGCAACGCGCAGACTTTTTTGTTGGGGAGGAGTTGTGGCTTATTCATATGTAAATAGCTCCGCCCATTCATATGTAAATATCAAAACACAGCATTCAAAACCCGACCTGTCCGGGTGAATCCTGGACAGGTGGCAACCCTACCTGTGCCCTATTTTGAAGCTGAACGAGTACAAATTGTGCTTGTTCAGCTTCTTCAGCCAGAGCAGCCCAGATTTGACAGTCCTGAACCCGGAAGTGTTAAGAGCTGCGCAAGTCCGGGTTCATACTACCAACCGGCCATCTGTGTTTGCTGATCCGCTGCGTAGATTTCGAATACAAATTAGTAAACTTATTGTGAGATTGTAGTCCATCCCGGGGGGGAGCTTGGAGCGGTGGCTACTTTACAACACACACAGGGACCATGGGGGAACAAAAGTAGCCCCCCTCCAGAAGGAAGGACAGTGTCAGCACCAATTCAGAGATGATTGGAGGATCTACAGCCGAGTGATACACAAATAAGTGACATAATTAAGTCACTTGGATGTATTTTTAAGATCTAATTGCTGAGTTTAGTGTCACTTTAAACGCTCATTTTTTTCCCCCAAGTTAAGAAATAAGCTGTAATAATGACTTTATTCTTCACTCAGCACTCTCCTCTCCTACCCGACGCTCTGAGCTGTAGGTGGCTTCTCTTCAAGTACAATGAACGGCTATTGGTCCTGCATTGTAGGTCAGCATATGACTGCCTGCAAAGTCTTAAAGGAGAACTATGGGGTTAAGGCTTTTCTCCATAGTTCTCCTTAGGGTAATGGGAGGACACAAACTAGCGTCCTCCCGTCACCCTAGGCTCAGTATACCGCGAGCTGTAGCTCACGGTATACTGAGACGCCGCCTGCTGCGTGACTGACAGCTGGCTCTGCCTATCTAGAGGCAGCCAGCTGTACCCGTCCCCGTCCGTTCCACCAGTCAGTCTGGCGGATCGGGGAGGGGAGAATCCAGCCCCTTCCCTGTCACAGCAGAGAGCCGTGACAGGATCGAGAGGTGAGCGAACGCCGGTATGTGTTCGCTCACCTCCCGATCTACTGATAGTTCTCCTTTAAGCTGGCCATACACCTATATATTATCTGCAGACTTTCTATGCTCAGATGGAATCAAAATACCTGAACAATGCCTGCATCCAATCAGATTGTTCAGGTATTTTGACAGCCAGCAGAGCATGATACTGAAGCTTGGCCCAGTGTGAGATTCCTCCGTCCACACAGTTTAGCGTAGATGGAGGAATCTGTTGCACTTTTTCCATCTGACCATAGAAAATATGCAAGTTATCTATAGGTGTACACCCAGCTTTAGAGTATTCAGGGAACCGGTCTTAACCAGCAATTAACCCCTGCCGTGGGTGTAAGGTGTGGGGTGCAGTTTTATTCTCCAACCTTCCCTAACAGCGGTCATCTATGTGGACATAGTTTGCTGAGAAATCCATTGTTCACGATCGCTTGTACCACACAACTACCTGTTCGATTTCATCCAATAATTACGCAATTTTCTTTTCGACACAGAGCTCGCACAGGGAGGTCTCAGATCGGCCATCCCGTCCTCACCTCCTGTCACAGGGGTGACTTTTCTAATTAGCTTTATTCTAAGTATCAGCTTAAAAAGAAACTCAAAGCAACATCAACATTCATTAAATGAACTGTTAATGCAATCAAGGAAACATTGCAACTGTGTTAAGATCAAAGTCTACTTGGCATATTAGAATTGAGTGTTGAGGAGGATGCGCACCGCGAACACTTGCGGGGAGACTGGACAGGACTTTTACTGTTTTTCATGCAGTTAGATGAAAGAACTATGAGGAGAGTGAAAAATCACTCACCCTCATAGTTCAAGGCGACGTGCGACAATTAGTGTCACACGTCGGCTCTATAGATTGGGAAGTGAGCGAACACATACCGTCGCTCGCTCACTTCTTGATTATCTCCCTGCAGAGTGGTGACTCACTCACCGCAGGGATTCCCCCCCCCCGATCTTCCAGCACTGACTGGTGGAATGGACAGGGGAGGGGGTACAGCTGGCTCTGGCTCTAGATAGGCAGAGCCAGCTGTCACTCACGCAGCTGGGTGGATCTTGCCATTATTGTTGGGATCCGTCCCAGATGCTGGGCTCTCAGTATATAGTGGGCAATAGCTTGCGATATACTGAGCTTTGGGTCACAGGAGGAGGTTAGTATATGTACTTCCTGTGACCCTTACGAGAACTATGGGGAAAACCACTTACCCCATAGTTCTCTTTTAAACTGCGGTCTTGCCATACCTCTAGGTAGGCTTGCCATCTCCTGACAAGACAATCTGTGCCTCATTCCCCAATAACCATAGATCCGTGCATGCAATTCTTCCTGCAGAATTCAGTGGTTGTGGATCAGGGACATGAATAAGAGATCCAAATTAGAGATGGCTCTATTAAGGTGCCCATACACTGCTCGAATTTCGGACCATTTTAAACGTACAGGCCGAAAATTCGCACAGTGTATGGGGCCGTCGGCTCCCTTTCACCCGGCATTCCTGATCGAAGGAGCCGGCTGGAAAATGTCATGATCGATCAGAGCCGGCAGCCAATGAGCTGCGCACTCTAATCGGGTATTCTGACAGGTCGGCGGCTCCTGTGAAAATACAACGTAAACAGCGGTGATTTCTCAATCGACACTCCTTTCGTATTGGAGGAATCGGGTTCATTGTTTTCGTTCAGCCCGCGGGTTGAATGAGGGGAAAACAAAATGGATGAATGGCCAGCCTTAGATTACTATCCAGTTAACCTGACTTGTATGGAGGTAAAAAAAGCAAAGCACAAACTGACCTGAACTGCTCTAGAAAGCTTGTGTACACTAACCCCAACTCTGTCCTGAATGATCAAGGGCATGCAAATCTAGACCGCAACGTCACTGCAACCGGGAATCCTGACCTGCAGAATCAGGACTTTGGATTAAATGATTTCAGTAGTAGTCACCGGTGACCAAAGGATTTTCGGGTGAGGGTGTGGAGGGATTAAACTGCAGTCATTCCTGTGTTTCCCAAAATGCTAATTTCTTTAACTTGACTGTCCTTTACCTTATTGAAGTGACCGAGTCATTTCCATCTAAAACACTAAACGGATATGCTGAATAAGACGAGGACAAATTCACCTTCTTAACAGTAAACATGTCAATAAATGAATACTGGAGCTGCCGTATCTTTCTTGAATGCTTGGTCAAGGTCAGTGAGTCAGTCTGTAATGAAGCCAAAATGTTGGCTGCAGATTCGAAAACCATAATGATGGCGGTCACTCCTTTAAACGGCTTTGAGATTCTGTTCTTCACTCCCTCTGGTCGCAGGTGCCAGCAACCTCCAGGTTCGGTCACCTCCCCAAGCATTCAAAATTAGGGAAGCCGCACCCTTGTAGAAGAAAAACTTTCTTTTTGCGGAACAGACACTCTTGCAGATACTCCCACCCACATCTTTACTCTACTGAAGGAGCAGGCAAACGTCAGCCCTCCAGCTGTGGTGAAACTACAAACCCCCATCAGGCATTATCTTTGGGAGTCATGCCTGTGGCTATTAGAGACTTGCAATGCACAGTGCCATAGATTTAAAGTAGGTAAGGTTGAATAAAGACACAGGTCCATCAGGTTCAACCTATATAGGGATGTGTCATGGGATTTCTAGTTTCACCACAGCTAGAAAAACAAAGTTTGGCTGCCCCATCTCTATTGTGTTTTGCACTGTTGCGCTACAATCAAGTCCCACTAGGGGGTGAAACATTTCACATGCATTTTGTTTACAAGGGTTCAGCAGTGTGCAGCTTCACTATTTTGGAATGTCGGTAATGACAGTGATCGGATATATTTAGGACCCATGCACACGTAATGGACCGCCATGCCCCCTCCTACCCCACAACATAGTGAGCTGGCCGCAATGCGATGCAGTGTGCTCTGGCCAGAATGGGGCCGGTGTTCTATCAAAGATTGTGACTGGGTTAGAATGTGTGACTGGTCACACATTTTAATGTAATCACGCCCACTTTTTCGGCAGTGGAATATGCGACCGGCAAAAGGTGAAGAATTCCAATGCTGTTCCAGGGCAGATCGGCATCGTAGATGGTATGTGCAGGAGAACCGATCTGCCCTGGAACAGCTGATCGGTCCTGAAATGTCACTTCTATCCGACTGTGTGGAATGTGAGATCGCAGTCACAAAGTCGGATAGAAGTGACATTTTCAGGACCGATCAGCTGTTCCAGGGCAGATCGCGTCTCCTGCACATACCATCTGCGATGCCGATCTGCCCTGGAACAACTGAGAAAGCATTGGATTTCTTCACCGTTTGCCGGTCACACATTCCACCGCCAAAAAGTGGGCGTGATTATGTTAAAACGTGTGACAACGTGAACGGTCACACATTCCACCGCCACAAAACTGGACGGATTACGTTAAAATGTGACCACGTCCCTTGTCCCCCATTCTAACGCAGTCACAAACTTTAATAGAACACCGGAACGTACTGTGTCTGGTGTGAATGAGGCCTAATAGTCGTTTAGACTAGGCTGATCAGATCCTTATAAACAAGGACCAACTGTGTTAATCATATTTTTTTTTTTCTAGTTCTTTAATGCCATTGACGTGACCCAATTCACCAATTCAGACTTTGGACAATGCAGTAAGCAGATTCTTCAGTGTAACCTTTGTGCACAAAGTAGTAATAGTTCTGCAATGTTTAGTATTTTTTTTTTATTGGCAGTGGAAAATGCTTCAGTATTTTATTGAAAGAAAGCAATAAATAATACTGTGATAAAAATAGTCCAAAAAGTACATAGACTGTACATATATTGTTACATAAATCAGCAAGTACACAAAACAGGATTAGAAAAAAAAAAAAGAAAAAAAATGTAACAAGGAATCCAAATTTATACATGAAAAGTAAAAGCTGAAACAAATAACAGACATGGTTTACATAACGTCACCTGCAATAAATAATACATCTTGATTTGAAACAGAACCGATTTATAGTCAGTTTTTTTGTTTGTGTGTTTTCTGAACAATACGACGGAGGGGGAAAAGAAAAAAGTAATCAACAGGACCATAAAGAAACACGTCCTGATCATTTCCTTCAGGTACAAACACAAATTAAAAATAAAAACACAAAAAGATAAGGCCTTCTGTATAAAACCGGCTGCATCGTGGCAGCCTCAAATTGTCTCTGAAGAGCTGTGATTGGTCCCAGAACTGCTGCAAAGGGCCTGCATCATATTCTACAATGTCCGAAAGGCCCAGCTAAGCAGTTCAGAAAATTTAGAAAAAAAAAAAAGGAAATATCCTTTTTATTCCTTTAGAAAATGCTGTCTATGGCTTTTCTCTGTGTTTTTCAATAGTGTCTGACAGAAAAACATTAGCCAAATCTAAGAAAAAAAAAAAAGTATACCCCAAGTAAAGGAATACTGAACCTAAAACACAAGTTGCCCTATGAAAAAAAAAATATATATTAACGACTAAAAGTTCTCTGACTTTAGCAGAACTTAAAATACATCACACTGTCGTGTTTAAAACAAGGGCAACCATTTATCAGTAAACGCCGGGGAGGTAGGAAGTTGGCCGTGTAGCAAAAACTGCTCCCGCAAAAAAAAGTTTACTCTCAAATTATTCGGTCTTTCAGCTCTTTCACACAAATTTTGGAAAATGTCACTGATCGCTTATTTGTGCAAGCCAAATTGTGTTTTAGGTTTATAGATCCTTTAATAACTTCCAAGTCCGACAAGCTTAAAAAATATATATATATTAGGGGAAACCCCATTTAAAAGGGATTTCTTAGTTTGGGGTGAACGGGGACTTTACCTATCTTTACTGCCGTCTGAGGTCCTGATGACAACACTCTAGTCCCTCCCCAGTTTGGTATTATGGCGGAAACAGGATAGTCATCGGTCTACTTAAAGTGACACTAAACTCAGGAGTTAAATCTTAAAAATACATTGAAGTACCTTAACTATTAATACAAATGTATCTTATTTGTGCATCACTCGGCTGTAGATCCTCAAATCATCTCTGAATTGGTGCTGACACGGTCCTTCCTTCTGGAGGAGGGCTACATTTGTTCCCCATGGTCCCTGTGTGTGTTGTAAGGTAGCCACCCCTCTAAGCTTGCTCCCATGAAGGACTTCAATCTAATTTGTATTGGGATTGTAGTCTATCATAGGAGTGAGCTTGGAGCGGGGGCTACTTTACAACACACACAGGGACCATGGGGAACAAAAGTAGCCCCCCTCCAGAAGGAAGGACAGTGTCAGCACCAATTCAGAGATGATTTGAGGATCTACAGCCGAGTGACACACAAATAAGATACATTTTGTTAATAGTTAAGGTACTTGAATGCATTTTTATATGCGCGAGTACTTGATATTCATTTTTAAGATTTAACTCCTGAGTTTAGAGTCACTTTAACTTCCAAGTTTGACCAGGTTTAAAAAAAATATTAGGGGCAACCCCATCTTATAGGGATTTCTCAGTTTTGGGTGAACCGGGACAAGGCCTGACCCCATGGTCCCATCTTAGATCCTGATGACATCACCCTCCTCCCTCCCCAGTTTGGTTTTATGGTGGAACCAGGATTGTCATCGGTCTTCTTAACCTATCTATACAGATACCTATGGAGAATCTACAAGGGACATGCATACAGAGAAATGCAATATCTCTAGCCCTGTAGTGGATTCTCCATACAAAATCAAGAAACATCGACTCTGGCTGACAACAGTAAGTTGGGTGTAAAGCGGAGCTCAGCCTGTCACAGCAGGGACTGAAAACCGCTATTACTCTCCATCCATAACAGAGAAGGTGGAGCTGCTCTTTCATGGAGCGTTACCGTCATATTGACTTGGTAAATGTATTCTAAGGATTGTGCAAGGGTGGGAAGACCTGCAACATACCAGGTAATACAACTGACAAAATACACCATTTGATGTTCTAAGACTGTACAAATACAATTAAAAATACAAATCGTTTTTTTTTTTCCAGCCAGCTTCGTTATGAAACATACCCATAAATTACAATGCTAGAATCATTTACAAAGCCCCCCTGGTGACCGGCAGGGACCGAACTGGAGTTACAGTACATTGAAAAGGGAAGGGCTAAAATAATAATAAAACCACAAACGTTAAGATGGATGAGGATCCAAAGGACTGAACGCACATGGAAAATTCGCTACATAAAAGTTATCTTTTTCTTCTTCTCTTTCTCACAGGAGGTGAACTGAAAGAACAACCGGTAAAATTCTAAAATATCTGTCCTATCTATAATTTTTTTTACTTGATATTTAAAAACTCTGTATTAAAATATCTCAAAGTGTCTGAACAGCGCGATTCGTACAGGGAAGCCGGGCCAGGTCTGGAAATGTAGAATCAAGATGAATTCACGGGTTGCATACTCATCTGTAGAAGTAATGTGGGTAAACTGCAAGGAGGAAGAAAATACATTAGTACATTTAGGAAAATACATTTAAAAGGCGATTTTCATGTGCGGCCAAAAATGTTATTCTTGATAGTGTGGGGAAGGATTAGAACCCCCCTCAGGATTTTACTACTATGCGGGGGCTCTGTTTTTTACCCTCACTTCCTATGATGATGTTTTACCAGACAGGAAATAAGGGGAAATCTGAAACCGCAACACAGACAAAAATAAGAATGCTTCCTTTTACTAAAGTAGGGGAAGGATAGAACTCCTGGCAGGCATTTATTTATTTGGATTATAGTTTATATTATTTGGAACTAGTGATATGGTAAGCCTAACAACAAAAGAAATGAACCTTTTCCAGTGGAGACCGGTACCTACTCCTAAATAATTATACGAGGAATAGTGCTTTAAAGGGTTTATCCAGCAAATTCCAAAAATATTTGTATTTATATAATTGTATTAAACACATATGATCCCCATTACATGTCTAGATATAATTCTGACAAACACAAAATATCATACTACCCCCCCCTATATCTAATCCATATAAAATGATAATCCCACATCAAAAATAGTTTAATATATTTAAAAAAAATAATCTGAAATTGAATATATTTATTCGTTATTCCACTTGGAGCAATAAATTGTCTGCACTGGGGAATATAATGCTGGAGACACCATTGTGTCGACTTGTGCCTCCAATATATTAATAATCTGAGAGGAATTGCAATCTTTTACTTTACTTTGATACACTTCATATACTTTATGTATTAAAAAACATGCATAGGTGTGCATAAGCTTTACGTGGAAGAGACCATTCATAACATTGAATATATTATTTACATTGAACCCAGATGAATCTTCCTTGGGGAGATGTACCACATGCCTACATATAGATACAGACAGGGCCTACCCTATATGCCGCCTGAGGAAATAGGGGGGGCTTGGCGGTGGATGGGGTAGGACAGGCAGCTGTATTAGAGCCATGCTGTCAGCAGCTCTCTGTCCAGTCCTGTTTAGCTCACCAACATGGAAACTTCTATATGTAAATGTCATATGTATATATCTTCATAAAAACCTCATGATTTTGCCTATATGTGCCATTCATTATGGAGAGCAAAAAGCATGAGGGAATCCCGGGAGATCTAAAGCAGAAAATATTCACATCAAGCAACTGATCTGTCTAGGTGATTCTGTTCTTTTAAGACATGTGATATATATATATATATATATATGTATATATATATATCTATATGGGAGGGAGGGAGAGAGAGAGAGAGAGAGAGAGACTTATTTTTAGATAATCACATGGTGCGGGACTGGATAAACCTTTTAATGCGCTATTTCTATGGTTAGGATGTTTATTTCGGTCTGTGTCTCTGTTGCAGATTTTCCCTCGCCCTTCTCTTTTTAAAGGTGCCACCAATAGCAGTAAAAACCCAACAGGCATTCTAATCCTTCCCCACACACGAAAACAAGGTTTTTGGCTTGACATATTTCAAGAACTATCATTTCTCCCTTACTAAATGAATTAGAATGTCCAGAGGAAACCCAGCAGCTGTGCAAATCCCACAAAAATCAGAGCGGCAATCTTAGAATTGATCTGTTGCCCCTCTTACAAATGAATAGAAGATTGCAACCCCTCTGACAATCTACAATGAGTGCACTTGGTTATTAAAGGCTAAGCTACAGCTCGCGGTATACTGAGCTTTGGGTAACGGGAGGACGCTAGTTTGTGTCCTCCCGTTACCCTTCAGAGAACTATGGGGAAAAGCCCTAACCCATAGTTCTCCTTTAAGGAAAGTTAAGCCCCACTTGAGAAAATAATCAGTGGCCAAAATGGGGGCTTTCACTGGAAGAACAAAGCCCCAAAGTCAGAATAGCTGAGCACTTAGTAAATTAGTAAAACCAGGCGGCTCAGAGGAGCATACTAGCGGCTTTCCTGATAACAAATGTAATACGAAGCACCCTGTGAACTTGCACCTATAAATGTTTAAAATGGTTTCTGGGGTCTCTTAAAGAAAAAGAATAGGAGGGTGAATTTATGGAACACAAGGTATTCAACTTTTCTAACTCCTTATATGTTAACATCACGAACATTCTGGAATGATATGGAGTGCAGAACTTACCAAGAGACAACGTTAACAGGAGTATGTCCTAATAGTAGCTGAATCCAGTCTTTGTATTCCAGACACATTGCCTATTAATAATCACAAAGAAACATGCAGAACACGACATGCAGTTAGTGTTATGCTGCACACAAATACACACGCTCACTGCATCAGGACATGCAAGGTCCAATCGCACTTTAATTCAGACACATCTTTCCAAGAGAACATTCTGAACACTTTAATAAAATGTAGGTCAGCTTGGCACGTCATCATTTAATAATGAAACAGGCAAAGACTCCTTTATTACAGCGTGTAGCTGCTCTTGCTTGCTCCGGGAATGTCTAACAACTGGGCTATAGCTATACGATGAAAAGATACTGATATAGCTTTCTTGGGGCCTATGTCATCAAATCTAATTGGGGAATTCTATCTTTAACAATGGCATTGAGCCGGCCATACACTTTACGAATGTGGGCTGGTTCTTGATGAACCGGCTAAAATTCGCACAGTGGGTGCCGCTGTCAGCACCCTTTCGTCCGGCATACCTCAATGAGCTGATTGAAGGAGCCGGTCGGAAAATCTTCGAATGAACAGAGCGGGCAGCCCATGAGCTGCCTGTTCTGTTCAGGTATTCTGACAGCGGATGTCAGCCACTGTCAGAATACAATTCAAACAGTGGGAGATTCCTCAATCAATGCTCATAAGCATTGGAGAAATCTAATATTTAAATTCATTCAGTCCGCGGGTTGAACGAAGAAAATATTACCATGTATGGCCAGCTTTTGTTTCTTGAACATCCAAGCAAAAAGACTGCTGATTTGTTGCCTGGTGAACTGGAAGGTGACCCCAAAAGCTTAGTAGTGAATAGAGGCGTCACCCAGCTGCTTATGCAGTGTGGCAGAGTTGTGTAAATCACTATAATAGCTGTATAGAGTTACAAATCCTCCTGTAAGTAAAACTTCCTACATGGTCTTTCAGCTGTGTATTTTACTCTAAAAAAGCTTTTTACTTTGTAAATAATTAGCCCTTAAAGTGCCACTGATACCAAAACCTTTTTAGTTTTGGACAGAGTGAAGAGGGATTACAACCCATGTCAGGTTTTTATCACTGTGTCTTCAGTAGAGAAATTCGCCCTCCCTTTGTTGTTATGATTGTTATCACTATAAAATGAAAGAAAAAAAAAAATCACACATTTTAGGTTGTCATCAGAACAGGAATGAAAAGGGGGAATATCCCACAGGGCACACTAGTTCTGGTGACCCTGTCAGGGATTTCCTCTTCCTTCCTGTTGTGGCTATTGGACAGGAAGTGAAAGGAAATATCTCCAATGGGACACAGATGGCAAAAAAAAAAGCTGACAGGGGTTATAAACTTCACTTACACTATCCATTACTTAAAAAAAAATTTTTGGGCAGTCAACAATATCAGGAAAATTGATGTAAAAACAAATATAGCACATGCTAATAAAATGTAAGCAACTGTATACTTTGATGTACCGGGTGAACAGCATATTCTGTCATAATGATTCATCTCCACCCAAACTTGTCCAGGAATAATTACACCTTCATCTGTAAATCCAGCAACCCCACCCCTCTTCAATGTCTATGTAATAACAGAACAGATGATCAGAATTTGAGATTTGCACAGCCCGGGCTCGGTGCAGTTTCTTTCCTCTCATACACTTACAGGCTTATTCACAAAAGGGTGAAGACTTTGGAGAAGGCGGGAGAAGGAACAATCTAGGACAAAATAGCCGATTTGGAAAAATTCTCCAATTCAGCTCACTTTCCAGTTCATCTTTGTTGTCCTAGATTGTTCCTTCTCCTGCCTTCTCCAAACTCTTCACCCTTTTGTGAATAACCCTGTCAGTGTCATTTATAACTTCATGGATGTACTGGGCCTGGCCATTGGGAATTATGTCCCTCTATAGCTTGGTGCTAAACCGCTCCAAGCTCACTTCCGTGATGGACTACAATGTCATGTTTTGTATTGAGAATGTAGTCCATCACAGGAGTGAGCTTGGAGCGGTGACTACAACACAGGGACCATGGGGAACATAAGTAGCCATCCTCCGGAAGGAAGGACAGTGTCGGCACCAATTCAGAGATGATTTGAGGATCTACAGCCGAGTGATACACAAATAAGTTACATTTTTGGTAAAAGTTAAGGTTATGGAAAGTATTTTTAACATTTAACTCTTAAGGAGTTAAGTGTCACCTTAAACTTCATACACACGTCTAAAAAATTCAAAATATTATTTACATTTTATATTTCTGATCATATTGCAGTTCCACAAAAAAAACAAAAAAAAAAACCAACAACAGGTTAAAACACGCTTATTAGGAAACACGTTATAGTAATGTTATGGAAAACTTTTTTTTTTTTACTAGTAACACATGCACTGGCATAGCACACGCTTATGTCATGCATTATAGCACACAGGAAGCTGGCTGCCTTACCATCCATCTGGATTTTCTTTGGCTGCATAGAAGGAGAAGACATTGAAGAGTTGACTCTGAAGTTGGCAGGTAGTGTTTCTGCAGAGCCGGCGCTCATTCCTCGCACATCCTTTGGTCGGAATTTCTTTCGCCACGATGGGGCCCGTCTAAAGCTTTTATCATCATCCTGAGACAAAGAGTACGTCAGTGGGGAGCTGACCCTTGTCTGTGGCCTGAGCTTTGGCCAAGCATGGTTTTCCGAGTCTATGAGTGGTTCTTCACTCAGGAGTTACATTTTAAAAATGCATACAAGTACCTTAACTATTAACCGAAATGGATCTTATTTGTGTATCACTCGGCTGTAGATCCTCAAATCATCTCTGAATTGGTGCGGACACTGTCCTTCCTTCTGGAGGGTGGCTACTTTTGTTCCCCATGGTCCCTGTGTGTGTTGTAAAGTAGTCACCGCTCCAAGCTCACTCCCCGTAATGGAGTACAGTCTCACGTTTAGTTTACTCATTTGTATTGAGATTGTAGTCCATCACAGGGAGTGAGCTTGGAGCGGTGACTACTTTACAACACACACAGGGACCATGGGGAACAAAAGTAGCCACCCTCCAGAAGGAAGGACAGTGTCCGCACCAATTCAGAGATGATTTGAGGATCTACAGCCGAATGATACACAAATAAGATAGATTTATGTTAATATTTAGGGTGCTTGAATATATTTTTAAGATTTAACTCATGAGTTAAGTGTCACTTTAAAGACAGGTCTATAGTAAGACATGTATATAAGACAACTATACAAAACATTCCATCTGCATGTCAAAGTGCTGCAGAGAGACCACTGCTTCCACACAGATGGCAGTGGTCCTTCTCTGTGGCCTGCTGCGGGGGAAAGGAAGTTGGAACTGGCGTTGTGCATGAATTATGCTCCTTACAACAGGAAAATATTTAGGTTCTTGTTCAATGCATCTACATACATTTTCTTAAACTACAACAACAACAAAAAAAACTACAAATTCACTTTATTATATATTCAACATAAGCAGAACGTAAAAATCAAAGGCTTACATCATCAAATCTTCTATCAGTTCCTCTTATAAGAAGATTATTGAATTCCCGCTCCAGCGACGCACGTGCCTGAAACAGATCGGATATATATAATGACCTGGGGAAACTGCTGCAGCACATCGGCCTCTTTGTTTAGAGAGACAGTTTACACCTCACCCCCGGACTCCAATTACCTGTGTGTTCTGAGTGGGGATTTGTAGCAGCAAAGCCAACGTGTTATGATCAAACGTCTCATCTAAGGCAATCAGAGCACCATGAACACCGCTTTCCAGAAGATTATTTGCATATTCTTTAAGTCCAATGGACAATACCCAGTTAATGACCTTATCATTGCTCCAGACAATTACATCTGGAAAGACACAGATAGCAAGTTCATTATTAAAAATAACTGCACAAGAAAAGGCAACCACAAGAAAAATAAAATGGAAAATAGCTTGCAGTATTTGTGATCTAATACAATACCTACCACACAATAGAATGTATGTGTGATATAAACATATGTAGTTTCATTTTCCCAAATTTACCTGGGAAAGTGGAATTACCCTTTAAGTTATGGCAGCTCATGATCACATGTGTGCAGTCAGCATGCAAATGCAGCCTGCCAAGGAACACATGCTCACTCAGACTGACATCCATCCATCCATCCATCAGGGCATTTGGTATTTGCAGAGCTGCTCCTGAGAGACCACCCAATGCTTATATCAGGGCTGCAACTGAGTTTTCAGAGGAAAGACTATGCAGCATTGGTTGAAGCCACACAGTGAAGATCATTGGACTGGTAAGGAAGGCCTCCTTACAGACATCAGACTGAGGAATTGGTTGTGAGCAGGCAGATAGCTAAATACACATAAGGGAGCTGTGTTACCTAGCAAAGGGTTTGTATATTTGCCAATACAGTCTTGAGATTTACACAGCCCTGTCACACAGCATAGTCAAGCGGATAAACTTTTTTCTGTAAAATTTTAAGGCTGTTATAGGGATACACCTCGCTGACTGGATAGTAAGAGTAACTAAAAGATGTAAGGAGGAGAGTGCCAGACAGATTTATTATGTCTCGATGTTTTTCTATTAATCACTGCATCATTTGATAGAAAGCCAACTCATTTTTGCCCCCCAGTGCCGCCGCCATCAGGGAGTACTGATACAGGAAATAACATGATGTACACAGTTGGTGTTTACCAATGTTTTCTCGGAAACCTAATCATTAAGTTTGCTCCAGTCACTTATTTAGTATCCAAAACCGGGAACCACAGTGGTGTAGTGGTTAGCGCTTCTGCCTTGTAGCACTGGGGGGGGGTCCCTGGTTCGAATCCCGGCCAGATCACTTTCTGCAAGGAGTTTGCATGTTCTCCCTGTGCTTGCGTGGGTTTCCGCTCCGATGGGTACTCCGATTTCCTCCCACACTCCTAAGACATACTAGAAGGCTAATTGGTTCTTGCATGATAGGGACTTTAGATTGTAAGCTCCTTTCAGTCAGGGACTGATGTGAATGTGCACTATGTAGAGCACTGTGTAAATTGTCGGCGCCATATAAAATACCTGTAATAAAACCATTGACGTTTGATCATAAGTAGACATCTCTCCTTATATGTTTAGTTTAAAGCTCCTAGCCAAGCTGTTATTTATGCTGTATATGCTTAATGTCAAGGTACGCACGCACACACTGTACAGTTTCATTGAAGACCCATGTTGTAAAGTGTGTTATCAAATTTAATCATGGATTTCTTTACTTGGATAAGTATACATTTGTCTTATAATACAACAGTTATTTTGGCACATGGGGAAGATTTGTTGAGGGAGTGTTAAGGATCCTATGTATATTGTCTACCTGCTCTTGGATAACAAAGATTCAATTGTATTCATTAGCAGTGTGGCAATTTTTTGTTTTTGGGTGGGGGGTTCTTTTCTTTCTTTGCTGAAAATGTGCAATGCATGGTCATTAAAAAGGAGAATTATGAGGAGTGAGAAACACTCATCCCCATAATTCAAGCCGACCTGTGACACTGAAACTGTCACAGGTCGGCTCTATTGATTGGGAAGTCAGCGAACACATACCGCCGATTGCTGACTTCCTGATCCACTCCCTGTCAAGGAGGAATGGACGGGGAGTGGACAGAGACAGCAAGATAGGGAGAGCTAGCTGTCAGCCAGTGGGGTGGATCTTGACAGTATTGTCGGGATCCGTACCGGCTGCGGCGCAGCTCTGTGCAGTCATCATATAGCAGGCTGTAGCGGTGGGGGGATGCTGGAAGGAGCGGTCTAACAACAAACTGGCTCTTAGGACCACGCGAGTATAACTTTGTTATTTCCTCCCTAGACCAAAACAAGCAGTTAACCCTTGTCCTTAATATTTTTCCCGGAGTTCTGCTTTAAGACTGGTTGTTCCTGGGAATCAGCACGCTGCACTCCAGTGATATTGCCTGCTGCTTGTGTATTAATAACCTTATGACTGCCCCCATTTTGTGTTAGTCAAAAATGCACCATTTCCATGTAATTAGGTTAACAAATATCAAGTCCGACATACTACATACAATGAATCAATAAACACGCAGTAATATCTCTTCCTTAATACCTTTGATCTCGTTTTGACTTTCTTCTCTTTTCCTCTCTAGTTCTATCCGGTCATAGTTCAACCTCCGCAAACACATAATGCCGCACTGGAAGCTGTTCCTGATTGGAGAAAGAATTGGGGGAATTTTACTCCATTCTTCCCTGACTTTTCCCAGACCTTCATTGTACAGATCACAAGGTAACCTGCCACGGGGATCTTACCTGTGAAAACTGTCCACCATTTTCAGCTGTCCGCGGAGGTCCTTCTTCGTCAAATGGTCCAGCATCCTAGCATCAACAAGGCACTCCATAAAATAACTTCGGTACTGAGGCAGGCCCAAGCTAGGCAGCCACTCGTTACCAATCCACTCATGATTCATGTCGCCATATGCGAGGGTCTAAAATAAGAGCAAAGTCTTTAGGAGACTGGTTACAAAACATAAGAACACTCATCTACCCCAAATTCCCCTTTATTATATGTGCCTTGTAAGAGCAGCAAACTGTAGACGTGATCTATTAGATGTATTCACATCCATCATATGGAATGGTACCAGTTTTTCTCCTCTCTAGAAACACAAGCCCTTAAAGTGACTGTCGCCATCCCAAACATTAGACAAAAGCAGTTCTCTGCAAAAGAAGACAAGTATACCTCACCTCTGGTGGTTTGCGTCTCCTACTTTGTTCCATTCCAGCTTTGCAACTGTTTGTTAGAAAGTTCAGACATTGACTCTTCTGGGAGCATGGGATGCCTGTGACCCCGCTGTGCACAGTGGTTCCATCCTCTGACACTGTTGTCAATGCTGTCCCCTCTAGTGACACAGGGGTTGGTGGAAGGAACCAAAAGGGCTCCATAGGGGACACAGAATTCCTACACTTTCAGAATGATCAAACATTGAAGATTTTGATGAAGGGCTACAGCTCTGGAATAAAGGGAAGGTAGGAGACAATAGTCACCAGAGTTGATAGTCTTCTTTTGCCAAATGTTTGTAGCGACAGTCGCTTTAATATTTCCAGCTATGCATGTGTACTTGTCTTATCAAAAGCTAAGAGAAATTAACAAGAAAGGCAAAGAAAGCATTCCTGGCTATACTGCTCCTGTATACACACTAATTCTTTCAGTAGCTGCAATGAACCTGAGGACGCAGGTTGTATTAAAATTACAACTTTTGCACTACTAATCACTGAAATAGTGCGCCTCAGAATGCATTTCATGAAAGGGCTGAAAAGACAGTAATTTCTTGCTTGTGATTACTGTCCTTTAAATTTGCAAAGTTGTATTCTGATAACTGTGTGGTGTTAAAACAAAACGAAACCCTTTTACCCCTTACTGCCAAGGATGGCGCCATCTTGGCCTTGGTTTAAATTTGCAGTTGCCATAGTGCTGCGCGTGATCTGTTAGGACACCAACTATTTGAGGCCCTAAAAGGTCAGTTGAGAGCCAACGTAAGTACATCGGCAACTCTGACACTTCTGACCAGAGACATTGCTTTGATCATAATTTATTTTCCTCCAAATTTACATGCAGACCAAGCTGTCCAGCAAGAGAAACAGCTGAAGCAAAATATTACACTGTCAGGGATGCTTACAATAACCACCTTTTACGACTAAAGGTGCCCATACACCTTACGACCATCGCAAGACTTTTGTCTTGCGATGGTCGTATGCTTCTTGAAAGCCCGTACGATCTGCCCACCTCGGACGGGCAGATCGTACTTGCGATCATCGAAAGCCCGCCCCGCTGAGGGGCGGGCTTCCGATGACGGCAATGCAGAACGGGCAGTGTGCGCGTGCGCACACACCGGCCCGTTACGCAGCTATCGGGCGAGCAGGCTAGAAACCTGCCGAGAATCGTACGATTCTCGGCGGGTTTTCGAACATGTTGGCTCGACAAAAGACGTGCGACCGTACAGTAGAAACGGTCGCACGTCTTAGTTCACACTGCTCGATTCTCGTACGATCACGGGATTTCCCCCGATTCTCGTACGAGAATCGAGCAGTGTATTGGCACCTTAAGGGATGAATCTATTTAAAGCCCAACTCAGGGGAAAAAAATAATAATTTTAACATGGTTGAATTACATAATTTGTATTATTTAATTAGCTATCCTGTTTATCCGTATTTATTAATATTTATCCCATTCTCAAATATTAGTTGCAGCATTACTCTAATATCCCCAAATTGAGTTCCTCTCCACATCTCCTGTGCAGAGAACTGGATGCCTGTGCTGCTATATGTATTGCACAGTTACTGGTTCCCCTCAATGCCCCATGTATTATCGGCATCAACTAGGCTGAAGTTAACATGTCAGCCAGATCAGAAGCGTATGTGTGACTAAATTGACACTAAACTTAGGAAATACATATTAAAAATGCATTCATGTACCTTAACAAATAACAACAATGTATATTTGTGTATCACTCGGCTGTAGATCCTCAAATCATCTCTGAATTGGTGCTGACACTGTCCTTTCTTCTGCAGGGTGGCTACTTTTTTTCCCCATGGTCCGTGTGTGTGTTGTAAAGTAGTCACCACTCCAAGCTCGCTCCTGTGATGGACTACAATCTCAATACACATTAGTAAACTAAAACATGAGATTGTAGTCCATCACAGGAGCGAGCTTGGAGTGGTGACTACTTTACAACACACACAGGGACCATGGAGAACAAAAGTAGGCCCCCTCCAGAAGGAAGGACAGTGTCAGCACCAATTCAGAGCTGATTTGAGGATCTACAGCCGGAGTGATACACAAATAAGATACATTTTTGTTAATATTTAAGGTACGTGAATGCATTTTTAAGACTTACCTCCTGCGTTTAGTGTCACTTCAATATAATTTGGTCTTTTCCTGCCACCCTCCACCTAGCTCTGGCTGTCAGAGTCTTGCAATGCCTTATGAGTCTTGCAGTTCCACAACAGCTGGAGGGCCAAGGTTTGGCTACCCCTGACAAACCAAAAATAGACTGCTGGAATTGAAGAAAAAAAAAAAAAAAAAAAAAAAAAAAAGGAACATATGGCATGCTATCATTAAGTGCATTAACCCCATACATTTATCAGAATATAATACTCTTCATGATAGTGGTCCTTTAAGTACTAAGTTAATCAAATTTTCAGCTCAGCTGTCCATTTTCATTTACAGGAAAGCTGTCTTTTAATGAACACGACTCTTGACAGCTGATTTAATTGAGCAAAACACAGAACAGTTTCCTCCTATTTGGTAGCCGACAACTAACATCCAGTTAACACTATTGGAAATGGTTTTCAAGGGATACTTGCACTTGTTTCAGAATACAACCTAAGTAGCATCTTGTTTTCGGTGGGGGAAACAAAATAAAAAAAAAAAAACTGCCATAACCTCCTTGAAAACCTGAGAAGATAGTGTAAGAGCTAGCCTAAAAGAGCTGGAATATGTGACAAGCCGATTTCTGTGCGCTAAAAAAGTGCTTGAAACTGAAAAGGTGCATTAGTGAAAAAACGCTCAAACCTGAGCCCAGCTTCCCTCCTCATCTTCCTGGTGTTAGGTGGGTTAGGAAAGCAAAAGAACACAAAACATTAGTCAGCAGGGTTAATGGGAATAAAGTGGTCACTCCATGCAACACACAACCCCGTCCCCCAAACCACCAGTGCACATGCAATGTGGAAACACATAGAAACATCAGGAACCTCGAGGTTTATAACAGGGGCTCACAGCCACAAATTTGATTCTATAATTCACTTATATCCAAATTGTGCAAGTCTTCTATTTCCAGTTAATGTGGGAAGGCTTTTTTTATAACTGATTATTGACCTAGGACATGAAAAGCTAAAAATAGGAGCAGAGGTGTACGGCGCTCTTCTAGCTGTTAAAAGTAATCAGAGACACCCTGCAGAAGGATTTTCACTTTTAAAAGTTTAAAATAGTAGATCGTTTGCTTTAATGCAAAGGCATGCCAGCACGGAGATGTCACCTATGTGTTACAGCACAAACTAAGAGGGTTAGTCACAAAGCTAGCCGAAGGATCAGCTGTAGCTCTGGCTGATCCTTCGGCTAGCTTCGGTTCAGTAGAACTGACATCAACTGACAGCTTAAACAATGACAACTAGGCAGAGCCGGCTGTGACGTCACGGCGGGCTCCTCTCAGTTGTTATTCATTGGCCGGGACCTGCTGGAAGACTCTAGCAAGCCCCCGGCCAATAGGAAACAGTTGGGCGGAGCTAGCAGTCACTGCTAGCTCTGCAAAATTGTATTTTTTCCCTTCAATTTGTTTTTCTCTTTTTTAAAGAAATCTTTATTTTTTTAGATTTATCATTTATAACCTCTTTTCAGCTTTTTAAAAAAACTGATTTTCAAGCAGAATAGCCGAGCAGAATGCTGCGCGGCGGCATTCGGCTATTCACTCACTGCCGTTCGGCCCCTATGAGAATAGGGGCGAACGGCAGCGAGTAGCCTGCCGGAGGTTCGGCTCAGCCGATCCAGATGTTGGATCTGCTGAGTCGAACTCCTTCTGCACTTCGGCTCAGCCAAACATGCCGAGCATGTCTGGCTGAACCGAAGCCAGCCGATGTACAGCTGATTTCAGCCGATGTACAGCTGATTTCAGCCGATGTACAGCTGATTTCAGCCGATGTACAGCTGATTTCAGCCGATGTACAGCTGTACAAGCCTAACTTGAATAGCTGAACAGCGTTCGGCTCACTTCACTTGGGGTGGGTTAATCACTTGGCTGCCTTTGGCAGCTTTGTGAATAACCCTTTAAGTGAAAGGTTCTTTCTATGGCTGCACATTCAAGGCCTGTGCCCCAAGTAATGTTTATCTTCAGAATGAACACTTGTTGAGCTCCAACCCTATGCATCCTCCAACGGAAGTAGAAGAAAATTCCAACCATGAGGCCAATGGATCTTACCGAGCAGCCTTAAAAAGTAAGCAGCCGCTGAATACTAAAACTTTAACCTTCTCCTAAAGCTTCTGAACTGAAAGAGAAGACATTCTAGTAATCTTGGTGGCGATGAGAGGACTTTAGTCTATTAGTCTGCCCATTGACTCAGAGGTTCTCTGGTTTCTATTCATTTCTCAGGTTAACCTCTTAAGAGTTGAACAAACGTCATTGAAACACCAGTTTGGCCAACGCTGAAGAGATTATTGAAAACAAACATAAAAAAAAATCTAAACTATCAAACAAGAATTGAGCGTCTACAAGTACACTCAAAGTAAATCTACAAAGAAAAGGTGGCAAGAAGCACCCGCAGCAGATGCTACACAACACAGGCGGTGCTGCTGTAAACTAACCGTTTGTGGAGAGGCTGTGAGGGTTTCCATCTCTTCATGAGTAACCCAGACATTTCCCGTGGACTATTTACAAGCACATCCAGTGAGAGAGAAGCAGTAACAGAGAGGGAAGGTGGCACAACAAATAAGCAAAAGGTACACAGTGGAGCAGGAGAGAGCAAAATGCTAAGAGTCTACGGCAATTAGGTTTAACCAGACTGAAGTCTACATAGGAAAATGGCTGGTAGCATGAACACCCCCTAATGCCAAAATGAAAAACGGGTCAGAAATGCAGACGTAACGGGACTTACTGTGAAAGTTTTGTTTGTTCTGAGGCTTACAGAACAAATTTTACAAATCTTTAAATGTGAAACTAGTGAAACTAAAGTCTTTTCACAACATATTAAAAAAACATACAAGTGAATGTGAGCTCCTTTCGAGTGTATTTCCACTTTTGCAGTCAAATTTAAGAAAAGCGCAAATCCATGTTTATTGTGTGTTCCCATTCACACAGCATACCTAAAGCAGTATTTAAAAACACATTTCTTCCTTTTTAAATGCTTTCTTGGAGCAGGCCTTTGTACAGGATGCAAGCTGTTCTGCACAATTTGAAAGGGAACCTGTCTCCAAAGAAAAACTACCCTAAAGCTGGCTATACACTGAACGAATATCAGCCGATTCTTGATGAACCGGTCAAAGTTTGCCAATTGGGATGGCCCTATAGGCCAGCTGCTGCCTTGCATCCTTCGGTTGAAAAATGAAAGGGTCGGGGGGAATTGTCAGCCAAAACATTGCCTGTATTCAATCAAATGCAGACACTGCTCAGGTATTTTGACAACTGGTGGGTCCGACTGTCAAGAAACTATAGCGGCAGCAGGAGATTCCCCCATCCACACTGTTTAGCATGGATGGGACAGGGTTAATGATGGGAAGATCTCTGATGAGCAGGCCTTTGGGCTGACTGCAAGCTTCTCTCTACAAATTCCAAATGACAGGAAACTCTAGCTGTCCCCGTAGAAAGACTAGGGACACAATGAACATCCTCTTATTAACAAGCAATGCTTGTAGCTCTTTAACCCTACCAATAGATTTTGTTCAAATCTGTTTTAAAATGGATAATAAAAACTCCCAGCACAGAACATGACAGGCAATTATGGTGAACATTAACTCCACCCCCTCCCCTGCTTAATATATAGGGGGGGAGCTAGATAGAATTTTAAAGCAGACCTTTACCCCCTTTCACTAAAAATAACCCCAGCATGCAGCTCTGCATGCTGATATGAAATAGTCTTCGATTCATTAGCCCCTTCATGACTGAGCTAGTTTTCAGTTTCTGTTTATAAATGACTGACACGCTTTTTACATTTTTGCTGTGTGATTCTTCCACAGCAGTAATATACTTTCTTACTAAAATGTACCCACACATATTATATATTGTTTTTTTAGAGGACAGATGGGGCTATATAAATTATATCAAACAGGTACCTAACACGCCTCACTTAGTTTGAATCAAATATAAAAAATTAGGGAAAAAACTTTGCTTGAGATGTATCACATAGCTTCATTAACATCAGGCCAGTCTATGGAGCCGTCAAAACAAATAGCAGGGAGGTGAGTCACTCTGCTGCCTCTCTGCTATTTTCAGCTGTCAAATACCGGAGCGCTACTTAGCTCTCCCGTATTTGCATGTAACGGCTTCATTCTTTCATTAATGAAAGAAATAAGCTTTTACAAAAGCTTAACTATTTCATCAATGAATGCCTCAATACTGAGGCATTTTTTTTATTAATGACTGGTAACCGCTGAGAATCAGCAGTTACCGGCATTACAGAGCCTAATATAACTTGTCACGTACAGTGTACTTGGCCAGTCATATAGGCACAAAGTGCCGGGACGTACAGTGTAAGTCTCCCGTCACGAAGGGGTTAAACAAACATTGTTTTTCCACGTCCTTGTGGGCTAAAGTGATGTAACCTTCCCAGGATGCAAAGCGATCTCAGGGAAAGGCATATTCCTCCCCCGAGATGATGTGCATGGTCACATGTGCCAGAGTTCCAGGAAGTAAAGGAGATGGATTAATCTGCCCTTAGTAAAAATGGTCACTGGGGAAGAAGAGAATAAGATATGCAAAGAATACAAAGCCGGCAATTATCTAGAAGTAGGTGTATTGTTATTACTAAACATTTCTAAAGGTGTATTTGTTGTTATTTAAAAGAGACTGGTGAAGTTCCTCTTTAAGGAAGTGAAAAACACGTAAAAGGGTAAGCAGCAATTTCTATTTATTTAATAATTTTAAGCAAAGATATGTGAATGGGATTATAGAACAAACATAAAATAGACATTATCCCAACTTGGCTGCAAAAGTGGAAATTTCCAAGTAAAACCACATCCAAAACAGGTTATTATAGTAGATCTAAGCTCAATCAATAGAATCTCATGTAAACTTTAACACATTAATGTCATTCTATTAGTGGATTTCCATCATTGTACATATATATATGAAGCTTCCTTACTCTTTAGTATAGTTACAACTATAAGATTTTAGATTTACCCCCAACAATGGTCACCAAGCAAGGTCAAATCTTTCTAATGGGGACAAAACTGGTACTAACCCAGCCTCACTCCTAAACTTCTTTGGAATAAACTTTAAAGAAAACATGTCAGACATATCGGTATGTTTAAATATGTCAAAGCAGAACTTCAGGCACAGAGATAGTTGTAATTACTGCTAAATAATTAAATCTAATATCTATACATTTCTTTACTAGGGATTCACAGAATGCTGGGTTTCACGTGAATGGCCAAGGGGAGAGCAGGGGCAGATCTACGACACTAGTGTTTGTGTATGAGGCCCTCATCTCTCATAGCCGGAAGAGCGGTATACATTTTTAAGGACAGTACAGCGATCAGGACACGTCATAAACCTGAGCAGACGTAATATTTGTTTAGACACCAGACATGCCGAACATCTCTGTGTCTGAAGCAGAGCTTTTATTGGTCACCAAGGCCCTAGCACTGGACTATTAAAAAGCAGGTGTGAATTTTTGGTGTGGAAGGGTGTCGGGCCAAGGTAATCAGTAGAGTGCCCAGGGTCCCCCTTGGGTGCACAGAAATCAGTATGAGGAGGAGAAAATGGACCTGTGCTTTGGCAGTGCTGTCAGTTTAGACACACTGATGTACCCGACAGGTTCACTTTTGTGAAAATGTTGATCAGACTAATGAGGATATAGAAACCAAATCGCCCACTTTTCTTTTTTGTCACAGATCTACAACATAAGTTCATAGTCCTACAGCTCTACACAGCAATGACTACGTTACTTAAAGAGAACCAGTCCTGACTGGGCTTATACAGGATAACATTATCAACATTTGCTCCGTATTATCTATGAAAGCCGTGTTTAACCTTTATTTAGCTATACTTGATCTGTCTGAGCCTGACACTTCACCTTAAATGTCCTGTAGTCTACATTTGGAAGATGCCATTGCTGAATTGGTTTGAAAAGGTGAAGGCTCCAATTCCAAAAAAACTAAATCTGCTCAGCTCAAACCTCTACTAATGCCCCACACCCCATTATTGGTGCAGGGAGACAATCCTTCTCCAAATAGATGCAATAACCGACACCCATTCATCTCCTACTAAAATTCTTTATCGAAAAAAAGACATTCTGTGCACACTATACAACTGTTGGCACACTTCTGTCTACATGGCCTTAGGGCTTGGTCACCCTATGTCTGGAGCAAATCTGCAAATGCAGTGCAGGGTTTTTGTTTTTTGTTTTAGCCTAAAATGGGCTTTCAAGTGCAGTCCAGTGCGTTAGCATGCATTTTTGATGCATTTACATGTGTTTTGGTGCAATCTAGACCAGAAGAAAAAATAGTGCATACAGCATTTTTTCCACCGCACCAGATCGGACTGCACTGGAATGAACAGAGCCCAGTAACACCATATGAATACATTGGGATGCATTTCAGGTGCAGACAAAAACTGTTCTGGTCCGAACATGGTGTTAACAAGCCCTGGGTCATAACTGACTACAATTTGGTTTGGCTGATCTAGGCTTCACCATCTGTGTGTCTGGACCTGGAACAAGGCAAATGAATCTGCACTACCGCCCTGAGTGCTTGTTTTGGAGTGTAGGGTTCAAACATTGAAAGTAAAAGGGGTCAAATGAAGAGCTTTAAGACTGAATAACTATTGTAGTTTATGATGGCTGAATATTATTATTCCTGCATAAGCACATCCAAGACTGGTTTTCTTTAAATAAAAACCAATGTAAAAAGGATGATGAATGCCAATTTTGGGATCAAGAGTCACAAAATTGTTCTATTCACCACTAAAAATGAATAGGACACCACTGTGTGGGGCTCATTTGCGCTCTAGACACTAGACTAGACACTCTAGATCATGACTAACATATATTCCAGGAAACAGAGCTTTCCACTGTTACTGGCTAGTGAGCAGTCCAGACCTCACAAAGACCTACATATATTGAGCCAAGTTGATACAAAAACCATTACCAGGTCTCCTTGCCTCTTACAAAGAGGAAATTAAAGGATAATGGTACGTCTACCTTTCTATCCAGTCCCCCTGGCAAAATCCCACCACCCCAGTTCCCCCTTCATACTATCTTAATATCACACTCACAGCCCTTTCAGTCCTTCACATCCCAGTAGCCAAAATCCTAGCCCGTGCTACCCTTAGACTTTTATAGGTTTCTAAACAATCCAGCTCCTGTATCAGTTGATGGGCCTATAGAAGTCTTTGGAGAGTGAGCACGCATGTGTAGCTGGTGCTAAAAAGATTTTGCTGCTGGGCAGCAAAGTATGGAAGATGATATGGTGGTGATATTATGGTAAGTATGCTCTGTGGAGAGGGAGGACGGGTGGGATTTTGCCAGGAGGCGTCCATATTATGCTCTGTGTAAACTGTACTGTTAGCCAGTAAGATGCAAAGTAAGGATAAACCCAGACACATGTTTTAGGCCTTTGAGATCTGGACTGCAGATTACATATTCTCTCACCACAAAGAAAGTAGGTAAAAGTTCTAATTTAGTGTAGTTGGTGAAAGCAGCAACTCATTTTAAAACATCCTGCTTTTTTGTTAGACAAGAGGGTCCTTTTCTTTAATAAACACTGACTTCTGGTAATGACACAGTTGATCAGATACATACCGTTCTCGAGGTGGGAGGAGCTGATGGACTGGTTAAGGACATAATCTCTTGGATGGCTAGTCTCAGCTTCAGCCTGTGAAGTGGATTACTGATACCGATCTCTCTCTGGATTTCGGTGTCTGACAGAGCAGACATTATAGCCCCACTTTTCACATTGGCCCGACAGGCAGCCACGTACCAGGCAGGCATACCGACCCAGAGCTGAAATGAGTCAATGATGGAAAGGAGGTTACAATCTGTTCTCTGATAAGGTCTGCTGAAAAGTTCATAGTAAGGACATAACTTACCTCCAACCAAACAACTACGGTTGGGCCATCCCATTGTGCAAATGGCAAGCCCTGCCTCCGTGCATCTTCCAAAAGCTCGTGCCTGCAAATACAACCATTACTAGGAAACAGAACCAACTGATCCTACAATATGTACCCAAGTCAAAAATATTCAACTTCAAATTTAAATGGACATAAAATGGAATAAAAAAAACAAAAAAAACCAAACAGGATCACAGACTCCCATAACCCTCATGTGATTAATAATAGCTGAAAGTATGCATTTTCTTACCAATTATGCTTTTCTGCAATACCCAAGAGCAACAACTATCTCTCCCACTGCAAAGTAGCAAACCATCTAAAACATGGGCCGGGTAGATGTACACTTATTTGGTTCACAGAAAGCACTGAGATCCAGAACTGTTCTTACTATAAAATCTCAGAGACCATTGAGAGACACAGCACCGAAGAATTCTGAGATGTTGGGTTATGCTGCTGCCTCCAGGAGAAATGGAAACTAGGCAAAAAAATAAAATATTAAAAGCTTTAAGCACATAAGCCCTCCCACCTCACACCTGCCACAATTGTAGCAAGCAGTATGAAAGGAAATGAGGGGAGGGAGTTGTGTGCCTCAATGGACTCCCAGAAAAGGATTTTACGGTAAGAAACAAAAACCTATTTTTTCTATCGTCCATTGAGGGACACTGCTATGAAGAATTCTGAGATGTAGGGATGTTCAATAGCAGTTCAACACAGAGAAGCGGGCACCATCAAAACAAGAGCCAGCTCAAATATTCAAACAGCTGCCTGAAGAACTTTTCTGCCAAAACGATCAGAAGAGGCAGAAATATCAACTTTATAAAACAAAACTGGGAGCAGAAGACCAGGTTTCGGCCTTGCAAATTGAGTAACAGAAGCATGACTCCGAAATGCCCAACAAGTACTAACAACCCTAGTAGAGTGTGCAGATAACAGGACAAGGACGAATCTTGTCCCATAACTCATAACCTTGAATCACAACCTCAGGAATCCACTTAGAAATATTGCATCTAGAAGCTGAGCAACCTTTTCTAGGACCTTCACATAGAACAAAAAGAATCTGAATGAAGAAAATGAAATGGAGCTGTGGTTGACAAACTCTAACAGCCCGCATAACATCCAAACAATGAAGAGAACATTCCTTAGGATGAACAAAAGCTAGGCAAAGTGAAGGTAAAACAATGTCTTCATATAAAAGAAAGGCCATAACCACCTTGGGGAAAAGAGGAAACCCGTGCTCTTAAAAATCAACCTTGTCCTTATGAAGAAGCAAATCAGGTTCTCTTCAAAATAAAAGCAGAAAACTCAGAAACCCTGCTAGCCAAGGTAATAGACATAAGGCAACCTTTCTGCATCACAAAGAAATGACTCGGATAGGTTCAAAATGAGGCTTTTGTATAACAGATAACACAAAGTTCAAATTCCATGGAGGAAGAAGAGAACTAACAGGAGGAGCCTCATGTGGAACTCCCTGAATAAAAGTATGAATCAAGGAATTAGAAGCGAGAGACTGTTGGAAAAAGGACTGACGAGGCAGATATTGAACCCTTTATGGTGTTTCGATCTAAATGTGAACTGCCCAAAGCTAAAGGAAATATAAAATTCAAAAAATAAAAAAGAAAAAAAAAAAAAAACTCATGGGGAAAAACCCCAAGGACTCACACCAATGAAAATAAACCTTTCATGAACGGTGATAAATCTTGCAAGTAGAAGATCTAAGAGCCCCAAGTTGGCCGCACACAGCTTAGATTTTCAAAAGAACTTTAGTACTAAAGAATCTACACCCAATTTTCTATTATTTGTTGGGGTCAAAATGACGATCAATTTAGACCAGGGCTTCTTAACCCCTTCGTGACTGACGACGTACAGTGTACGTCGCCAGCATCGGGGCTGTTTAAACAGACTCCCAGGTTGTAAGCCCATATCAGGTCGCGCAACTGAATGTGGGGGGCGTCGGGATGAAAAATCAGAATCCCCGGCAGGGATCGGCAAGGTGTCCGTGAGTGGCACTTGTGGGGTCCGCCGCGGCGTACAGAACAGAGGGCTAAGGTTGTAACTTGGTACGGTAGGGTCCCAGCCCCCCCCCCGGGTCCATTTCTCCTGGAAGCAGCAGCATAACCATACATCTCAGAATTCTTCAGAGCTGTGTCCCTCGAAAAAAGATTGAGAAAACAAGTTAGCCAACAATGTCGCCTACCTAGGCACAACCCTTTCAATTATTCCACTAAAGGATAACTATTTATTTTTTATTTTTAGTAGATGATGGACAGATAAACCAACTATCTGAGCAATGCTACTGTGATGTCTGTGCTTGTCTATAGTGGTCATTATATTGCCTTCCCACTGTCCCTGTTAAATTGCATTTATTTTGTATGATCAAGAAAGGAACACCCAAACCAACCAGGTGGACAGAACAAGGGCTGGGAATTATGGTACGGGAGATATAATATGGTATCAAAGACATAGGAAGCCAAGGGCTGATTCATACCATTAGGCTAAACCTATTACGAAAATATTAGTTTACGCTGGACAAACCCTTAAAGAGGAGAACTATGAGGTGAGTGAAAATCACTCATCCTCATAGTTCGAGCCGACGTATGATAATGATACTATCACACGTCGGCTCAATAGATCGGGAAGTGAACACACTTCTTGATCATCTCCCTGCAGAGAGCCGTGACTATCAGTCACCGCTCCCCGCTCCGATCCTCCAGCGCTGACTGCAGGAACGAACGGGAAGGGGGCGAGCACAGCTGGCTCTGCCTCTAGATAGGCAGAGCCAGCTGTCACTCACACAGCTGGATCACCCTCGACAGCATTGTCGGGATCCGTCCTGGCTGCGGCGGTCTCAGTATATCGCGAGCTGTAGCTCGCGATATACTGAGCTTTGGGTCACGGGAGGACGCTAGTATATGTCCTCCTGTTACCCTAAAGAGAACTATGGTGAAAAATACTTACCTCATAGTAGGGATGTCCCGATACCGATGCTAGCATCGGAATCGGGCCCGATACAGGGCATTTTGACAAAGAGCTCCTCCCACTGGACCAGCGATTTATTAAGCAATTATGTATTGTCTGCACTGTATTAGCAGTATATACTCTATATAGAGTATATACTGCTAATACAGTGCAAACAATACATTTACAAGAGCAGAGACATTGCAAAACCACCAAAGGACTCCTTCCTCAGGCAGGCGTGACCGCAACATGCCACTGTTGCTAGAGAAATGTGTCCTTCGGTGGCTCTCAAACCTCGTTGCCATCCCTTGTAATGCGACAAATAAAAGAGGCTGATTAATAGCATACAAATGTGCGGATGACATGTGCAGAGGACCACTACACAACTGCTCCATCTTTTGTAGTTATTTCAGCACCCAAAAAGATGTACTACGGATGCGCCAAAATCTAGCTTTGCTGCTTCATGGACCTAGGACCACTTTACAAAGTTAGGTAAATCACATATTCACTTTAAAAACACATGCTTTTAAAACACAGAAATGTGAATAGCACTGCAGACAAGTATCACATAACTACGTATTGAGGCTAGGTTCACACCTACACTTCACCCGGGACACGCGCCCCAGGTGTCGTGCGGTCCTGCACAATGCAGGCAGCAATTGCAGCGCGGCCCCATTGATTTCAATGGGGTGACATTCGTGCAGCAATCGCAGAAAAAAGGTACAAGTACCTTTTTTGCGATGCGTGGCTGCACTGGGGTGCCATTAGAAAATAATGGCACCCATAGCACGATCGGTTCACACCTTGGCGACTCCTGACTGCTCGGCAATCCGCGCGGAATCGTGCACGATGAGGTGTCGCCTAGGTGTGCACCTAACCTCAAACTTTTATGTATGTAAACATCCATGTATCCATGTAATGCCCGGTTTTATCAAACATGCTGTATCCAACACAGTTAAACAAGCTGCTTACAATGAGAAATAAAAGCTAATAGTGCTTTGTTTTAAGTACAGAAAGAAAACCCACAAGCTTCAGAGAAAACATTATAACACAGCACCCCAAAACAGTAAATGTGACCATCACCTGTTCATAGAATGAGGAATACATGAAGGTAGTGCAGTTTAGAGGAAACCACCCAAAATGCAGCAAATCATCATACTCACCCCGTTTTACTATTAGTAGCAATACATTACAAGGGAAGGCAAGTAGGGAAAAACAAATACAAAACACTCAAAATCCGTCCCTTATTGTATATTAGCAACAGAATGCGAAGAGCAACAATATTGGAAAAATTGGCCAGGTAAATGCCTAGTAGGTGTTAGTTTATACAGCGATACAAATAGCATTGTATCTCAAGGATGCTGTTGGCACACACTCCCATAATATTGCATGACAGCTGGTAAAAAAATTAAATATTTTGTTTCAAAGAAAACCCAGTGGCAGTGCCAGGGGAAGCTAGAGCATGTGCTCCGCTGTTCAAAAAGAATACAAAGCACTTTCCAAAATAAAATGCCTTTAGATCGGTCAATTGAAAAAAAAAAAAAAAATGGATCGTTCAAACTGAACACTTCCAAAAATTATTTTCAAAAGATTGGACCTGGAAGAAAATTCAAAACGGAAGGTGGCTGCACATAACCCAGTAGCCCAAGACCAAGCCTGTGTCCTGTACGATTAAGAAAATCACTTTGTTTTCAATTATTGTTGGTTTATTTTGATTTTAAATAAATCTGTGAAGAAATGCTCACCCACCATCATATACACTGAGTGGCCAGATTATTATGACCACCCCATCAATACTTCGTTGGGCCACGAGATGACTCCACGAGATGACTTCGTTGGGCCGCCTCGTGACTCCACGAGATGTTGAAAGGTGATGCGAGGAATCTGAAACTGCACTGTTGCCCTTCTGTTGCCTTGTACCAGTCTTGCCACTCTCCGTTCTGCCCTAACATTGACTAGTCGCTGACGGCCACAATTCGCACGTTCAGACCCAGATTTCCGGCTGACAGTCCAGTCTTTAAACACTTTAACAACAGCTGCTCTTGAACATTTAACGAATTCTGCTGTTTTGCTGATACTCGCTCCATGGCTCCGAGCGCCAACAATCATACCACGTTCAAAGGATGTTAAAATCGCGTTGTTTCCCCGTATCTTCAGAAACAAATCACTTCTACTGTCGTGGTAAACAACCTGCTTCCCTATTTATAATGGTCTGGCCCTCTAGCAACTTCAGCGCGAAATTATAGCCAATTTGCCTACAAACGTCAGGTGGTCATAATAAACTGGCCACTCAGTGTATATGGCTATAAAAAGGCTGTAAATGTGCATTTAAGAGGGGAGAGCAGAGGGATGCCCTGATCAGTGGTCTGCTGTTTAATCAACAGGCTGAAGGGAGAGAGAATGACTAAGAAGCTGAAACATCAGCGGCCATCAAATAGGTGAGTACCATTACCAAGAAGGAAGGGGGTTCTTAAACTTTTATCTCCTTCATGAAAATGTATTAATTGGTTAGAACTCCTATTGTTTGGTAACGGGTCATACCGCAGGTAATATGTATGCAGCCCCCCCCCCCACATGTAGCAGGATTGACTAAAAATGAATTTGCAGCCAGCCGAGGTGAGTGTTCATAATGTCACGTTGAAAGCATGAGAACATGCTTGATGGGCCAGGACAACAATGTGGCTTTCCCAAAAACTCAAATCAAGTGGTCGGCTCCAGTTAGCTGTGAGACCAAGTCCCCATTCGCTAAATCAGGGCAGATGCATATTCCTCAGAAGTCTTGGCAACAAAGTAACATCTACATCATGGTTCTCATGTGCTCATGGACTCACTACAAGCGGAAGTGTGCTTGGCTAGCCTTGGAAAATGGCAGTGCACAACTGATCAGCCATACATTTCAGTCAGTTACAGCTATACAAGCAGTACTTTCATTATCTAAACAGTATGGATCCAACTGGTAAGATGGTGTATTAGAGAAAACCTTTAAAAAAAAAAAAATAGTATGAATTGGGTTCAGATTTAATAAGGGGATATTTTGCAGGTATCCCACTGACTTAAATTGGTGTGTGTTGAGAAATTGTAAGCGTCTTCTGGGAGAGGGACTGCAGTGAATTGATGAAAGTTTTCTGCATATCTGTAAAGATGAGACTTACTTTTTCTGTAGCTTTCTGTTCTTCTCAGTGTGCCCTCCCAGCTTTGCGAGTCCAAGCGATTCTTGGGATGTGCTCTCAAACTCTGGAATTCCACCTACAGATTAAACAAGCAGGATGGAAAACATTTAGGGCCGGTTTACATTCTTTTGAGCACGCAGTACTATGCATGGATAACCTGTATTTTTAAGTGCGTTTTCACATGTACTTCATCACTTTGTTTTGCCTGATGAAGGAACCGGATGCGTTCCAAAACGTTGCTACACTTGGTGATGTAACTCTACACATGGAATAAAAAAAAACTTTGCTTGGAGAACCTTTGGAGTGCTTGTTTTTTTTAATCTGATGCAGCTGTGCTAAC
>NW_017306431.1:37870-118988 GCF_000935625.1 Nanorana parkeri
TACAGTACATGACTTCAAATGTACTTAAGCACGTTAATTTGCACTTCAATGCACATTTTTGGACTTTTTTTAGGATAGTGCTATTGTGAAATCAGAATTCACACAGTAAAGCATCTTTAAGCAACCATTAAATCTAAAAACAAACTGTAAAAGAAGAGTGAATATTCCCCTTTTCTCATGTCGCCCATCCCATGAAATGGAATCCTCTGCTGATTCTTACTTGGGGAAATAGCACTTCCCAGAGTGTTGATCTCCTGGTCCCCTGCAGCAGTCAATACTGTGTGCTTTACTGATTTGGCAGCGGGAAAAAAAGCGTATTTACGCTCTTCTTTTAAAAAGGTAACAGGTATTGAGATTTTATTTTCTGAACAGGGTTGCTTTAAATCCTGCTGCATCTGCATGCTTTTTCTATGCCCCGCATTAAATTACGTACATTGCAAAATGCCTGCAAACACGTGCTGGTCTTCAAAATAACCCCTTGCAGCACCTTGGATCTGAGGCACATACTGTAAACAAGGGATTGACTGCTCTCCAAGATGAGAATAAGCCTCACTCCTCAATACTTCACAGGGCACTAGAGGATCTGACACTTGCCAGTTCAATGACAGAAAGCAGGGCTAACAAGAAGGAAGAGGTGGGTCTTCATACTGACAGAGAGAAGTTGAGGTCCAGTGTACAACCCAGACCCAAGATACAAAAGGCTCCATAACAATTGGTCTAAGCAGCAACACAGACACAAGCAAGCAGCACAAGGTGCCCACACTTTAGCACTATTGGCAACCAAACTGTGTATCGTGTTAAGGTAGAATAAACAGATGTAAAAACATAACCTACCTGGCCCGAGAGATTCTTTCCCCATTTGTCCAGGCCGACCCTTCTCTTTTTTACCGAAAAGTCGACCAATTGATGACTTAATTCCTTTTTTCTTTGGGGCTTTATTGAGCGAGTCTTGGCTGCTGTTGCTGCTGCTGCTGGGATTGCTTACTTGCCCATCCTGTGAGCCCGTAGAACTATATAAGAGAAAGGAAGTAGAAGTATGTATCAAGTGTGACAATGCGTGTGAACATTGTAGCGTATCATGAACCAGTGAAAAGACTGTGTCAAACTTAGTTGCTTCACCACCTACTCATTGGGGTGGGTTGTTTTAGTAACCTAGATTCCTTAACTCGTAAACCTCCAAAAACATTCACATGGAGAAGAATTGGTTCCGAGGCCTCATTCACACTGCCATAAATATGCTGCGCATAGATGGGTGCAGAGTTTTTTTCCCCATACGCAAATAAATGGCTCCATACACTTAGCTGCGTATGGAGCCGTATTTTTGTGCTGCGTAAAAAAAATGAAACAGAGATGTGTTCGGGTTCGGAATTTCTGCGTATTTTATGCACGTGCGCGCGTATATGCATGTACAGTGCATTCAAGTTTTCTATTAAAAATTATGCATTCTGGGATTGCATACAGTTCACGCATACATACGCATCTATCCGCATTTACAAATATGCCTTCAATTTTCCTCTTGCGTTGTGTGAATGAGGCCTAAAAGCACAACTGCAGCCAAAACCTTTTTTTCTAATTTTGGAAAGTGAGGAACACATAGGAACCTCTTTTAGGTTATTTGTTGCCTCATTGCAGAGATTCACACTCTTTTTTTCAGTAAAATGGGGAAGGCTTAGAACCTTTGTCAGACTATTGTTAACATATGTGACAACTGTTCTCTTTTCATGTCCTACCGTCAAAGGGACAGGAATTGAGATGAAATCTACCCACAGAAACAGTCACATGAAAGTGAAGTTATAATAAAACAGATCTGCATACTGCTAAAGGTTACATACTTTCTAATGTCTCGGATGTCCTCATGGCTCATAGTGTGCAATGCTCCTTTATGAACGGAGCTTAGTCGCAAAGATCTTGGAGAGGAAGGGGGAGAAGTTTCGCATCGTATCGTAGTCTTGTCATCTCGGGAATCAGTACCTGGAGGCTGGATAGGGCAAGACATGCATTAGACACAATACACAAACACATTCTCCTAACTGTAGCATAAACACTACAATTCAACAAAAACATATACAAGCTGAATCCCAAGCAAAAATGAAAGCCCACCAATCAAAAATCAAAAAGTTGTGGCCAAACTGATAAGCCTCTACATTTAGGGGGGGGGGTTTCCCCATCCCTTTCTGGATTGGATTGCACCCTGTTGCCTTAAAGGCATTTGAATCTGACCCTTGGCTACCTATGTAAAGCAATTCAAAATTGGCCACACAACCTATGTTGCTGGTGCCCTGCTGTCTCTAAGCCATTTTCAATCTGACCCATGATCCTCCTCGTCGGCTACCTGTGCAAAAGCAATTTAGCTTAGCAAAGACAAGTACTGCAAATGTTAGATGTATTTACCGATAAAAACCACCACCCATTGACTTGACACAAGAGGGGTTATTCACAAAAAGGTGAAGAGTTTGGAGAAGGCAGGAGAAGGGAACAATCTAGGACAACATGGATGAACTGGAAAGTGAGCTGAATTCGTGAATGTTTCCTAATCAGCTATGTTGGCCTAGATTGTTCACTTCTCCGGCCTTCTCCAAACTCTCCACCCTTTTGTGAATAACACCCCAGGGAGTCTGGTTATCTAAAGGTTAAGCAGCTACAAGAGCTGCTGGGACAAGCAGGACAACCAGTATAAATACACTTCACATTTTTACTGCCTGATGCATTTATGCTGTACAGAGAGCCATGGAATTCAGCTTTCTAATGTAAATTAACATAATGGGAAAATATATTACAGAACTGGCCACATAATTCCCAACCTCATCTACAGATGCAATTGATTTGAATGGAACTAGTGATCTTTTGCAGGGTCTGGTGTTCTCATCTGGGAGTCTATTTGTGTATGTGGAGTTCCTCTGGGTAATCCGTTTTGACCTACACTCTAACACAACTTTGACAAACATTGGGCAGGTGCAATTTTCCATAAGTAAGAGGTTCTTTTAATGAAAGCACCCATTAATCTTAGTGAGCGCTCTCCCTTCTGACAATACAACTCCAGCACACATATGCACATAAGTACATGATCAGCTGTCACCCAAATGCAGAGCCGGAAAGGCCAGATGCAAAAGAAGACCTGATGGAAAATGCCAGCGGTGGAGCGATAAGGGGCAGCATGGAGGTCGGCACACTAGAGGGTTATAATGGCAAATTATGGCAAGAGCCCACCCACGCTAAAAGCACCACTTTAAGGTAAACACTGTTATAACAAGAAAGTACTCGCGCACTAAAAATACACTATACTTCCCCCTTTAGAAACCAAACACTTGAGAAAAACCGTCACTGCTGGCAATGTCATCAAACTGAACAGATATGCTTGTGTATGTTCATGGTGTGTGTACAGAACCATTATGAATGTCATATGTGCCTGAAAAGAATTCACAAACCAGGCTAAAAGCATATTTATCTTGCACATACTTTTTTCACATGGATCAAATGCCTTTTCCTGAGCTGAGCAAATAAATGAGTTAAGGTCCATGTCATGGAGGTTTTCCCTCACTTGAAACGCACATCAAAAACGCAGGTCAGCAGAATCACAATTACCTTAATTGAACAGTACACACGACAGTTCAGACCTGCTTTGTGTTGCATGTCCTGGAGTGTTTGAACTACAGGCAAAGCAAGTCAAATGCAGAATGTTCTTGTCAAACGCATGCATTTGAATATAGAAAGCAAACTTAGTGTTTGAATAGAACGTAAAACCTTAAGATCAACTCATCAAGAAGAAATTTACTATAAAGCTGGCCATACACGGCACTATTTTTTTCAATCAATCTGCGGGCTGAATGAAAAAAAACCAAAAACAGATTCCTCTATCAAAGCTATGAGCACATCGATCAAAGAATCCCGCTGTTTATGTATTCTGACAACGGCCGTCACAATACCACAACAGAGCTCATTAGCTGCCAGCTCTGTACGTACAAAGATTTTGCGACTGGCTTCTTCGATCAGCTGATCGAAGGATGCCAGCACAAAGGGTGCCAACAGCGGCACCCACTGTACGAAATTTGCACCGTGTATGGCCACCTTGATGCTGCTTTTTGGCAGCCATGTATTATCAAGCTATGAATTTAAGAGACTGCCGACATCTACATAAAAGTAACTTCTTACAATGCGTAGTAATAAGCTAAATGTCTTCATACAACAATCACAGTTAAGAGGTCACAACACGATTTCAAAATAAAATAAAATTTGATAACCACAGTAATGCTCTATTAAAGGTCACGTCACCCAAAACAGTTATTTCAGAAATGGAGACTGGGGAGCCGATTCACAGGCAGTCTGCTTTCATTTCTCAGGGATCCCCCCAGCGTTAGTTTTGCTCAGTACAGCTCATGCGTCAGATTGGAGTCTTCCATCTCCTGCTGCTGAATGTGTATTCTAAATCTTCCAACCGTATTATGAATAAGGTAAAATAAATGAGGGATAGTGACATGGCAGGCAGACAGCTCTGGGGACTAAGCGGATGATTTATAAGGAGAGCAGACATGGTTATTCGCACTCCAACAAACCGAGTGAACTGTTCACTCTGCACTGCATGTTACGACTCATTCCTAAAATGCACAGAGCTGTGTGGAGCATGCAATGTCCCATAGAGTACTGTGCATAATGCTGCACAGGGCACTCTGCAAATGCGGGACACTGACAGGTCATGTGACTGGGGCTTTCCTCTTACCCATTAAGTGAAATCGGGCTTCCGTTTTCTTTGGAAAGCAAGCAGGCAGAGGGCACCTTTGTAAAACACATTGCCATGCTTTATAAATGTGCTTCAAGTCCAAATCACTGCTTTATACACCGCCCCCCTGATGAAATACCAGTTTTGGATAAGATGAAAATCTTAAAAAGAGTAATCATGACACAAAAAAGGGCATGCAATAGCACAACAATGGTTAACAGATAAAATCAGCAGGCTATTACCTTTCTACGATATTTCCTTAAATCGCTAGGCTGATAGAGACACGCAGAAAGAGGAGTTAGTAGAAGAAAGAAAAACCATGAAGAGAGGCAACACTATCACCCATTATTACCGGAGCCGTGTAACTTACAAGATTACACAGTGCACACAGCAGAAACCTGAGAACATTAACTTACTGCTAAAATGATTCAAGAGATGGTGACACACACAATTATGGGTACAGTAAGAAAAGTATTACGTAGTCATTTCAGATCAGTCACTGGAGGGCAGCATTACAGATACAGTAATTGGATGGAAGAGAGAATAGTATTAGTTCAGGAACACCAATACACACCGAAAACCCAGGTCACTGAAGAGGAAATGCTATACAGCAGTAGAAGGCCAGTTATCATAGGACAGCATTGTATATCATCTGCACAGACAATAGGGGGCAGTATTGTGTATTTGTACAGGCACTGGAGGGGCAGTATTGTGTATTTGTACAGGCACTGGAGGGGCAGTAATGTGTATTTGTACAGGCACTGGGGGGGCAGTATTGCGTATTATTTGCACAGGCACTGGAGGGGCAGTATTGTGCATTTGTACAGGCACTGGAGGGGCAGTATTGTGCATTTGTACAGGCACTGGAGGGGCAGTATTGTGCATTTGTACAGGCACTGGAGGGGCAGTATTGTGCATTTGTACAGGCACTGGAGGGGCAGTATTGTGCATTTGTACAGGCACTGGAGGGGCAGTATTGTGCATTTGTACAGGCACTGGAGGGGCAGTATTGTGCATTTGTACAGGCACTGGAGGGGCAGTATTGTGCATTTGTACAGGCACTGGAGGGGCAGTATTGTGCATTTGTACAGGCACTGGAGGGGCAGTATTGTGCATTTGTACAGGCACTGGAGGGGCAGTATTGTGCATTTGTACAGGCACTGGAGGGGCAGTATTGTGCATTTGTACAGGCACTGGAGGGGCAGTATTGTGCATTTGTACAGGCACTGGAGGGGCAGTATTGTGCATTTGTACAGGCACTGGAGGGGCAGTATTGTGCATTTGTACAGGCACTGGAGGGGCAGTATTGTGCATTTGTACAGGCACTGGAGGGGCAGTATTGTGCATTTGTACAGGCACTGGAGGGGCAGTATTGTGCATTTGTACAGGCACTGGAGGGGCAGTATTGTGCATTTGTACAGGCACTGGAGGGGCAGTATTGTGCATTTGTACAGGCACTGGAGGGGCAGTATTGTGCATTTGTACAGGCACTGGAGGGGCAGTATTGTGCATTTGTACAGGCACTGGAGGGGCAGTATTGTGCATTTGTACAGGCACTGGAGGGGCAGTATTGTGCATTTGTACAGGCACTGGAGGGGCAGTATTGTGCATTTGTACAGGCACTGGAGGGGCAGTATTGTGCATTTGTACAGGCACTGGAGGGGCAGTATTGTGCATTTGTACAGGCACTGGAGGGGCAGTATTGTGCATTTGTACAGGCACTGGAGGGGCAGTATTGTGCATTTGTACAGGCACTGGAGGGGCAGTATTGTGCATTTGTACAGGCACTGGAGGGGCAGTATTGTGCATTTGTACAGGCACTGGAGGGGCAGTATTGTGCATTTGTACAGGCACTGGAGGGGCAGTATTGTGCATTTGTACAGGCACTGGAGGGGCAGTATTGTGCATTTGTACAGGCACTGGAGGGGCAGTATTGTGCATTTGTACAGGCACTGGAGGGGCAGTATTGTGCATTTGTACAGGCACTGGAGGGGCAGTATTGTGCATTTGTACAGGCACTGGAGGGGCAGTATTGTGCATTTGTACAGGCACTGGAGGGGCAGTATTGTGCATTTGTACAGGCACTGGAGGGGCAGTATTGTGCATTTGTACAGGCACTGGAGGGGCAGTATTGTGCATTTGTACAGGCACTGGAGGGGCAGTATTGTGCATTTGTACAGGCACTGGAGGGGCAGTATTGTGCATTTGTACAGGCACTGGAGGGGCAGTATTGTGCATTTGTACAGGCACTGGAGGGGCAGTATTGTGCATTTGTACAGGCACTGGAGGGGCAGTATTGTGCATTTGTACAGGCACTGGAGGGGCAGTATTGTGCATTTGTACAGGCACTGGAGGGGCAGTATTGTGCATTTGTACAGGCACTGGAGGGGCAGTATTGTGCATTTGTACAGGCACTGGAGGGGCAGTATTGTGCATTTGTACAGGCACTGGAGGGGCAGTATTGTGCATTTGTACAGGCACTGGAGGGGCAGTATTGTGCATTTGTACAGGCACTGGAGGGGCAGTATTGTGCATTTGTACAGGCACTGGAGGGGCAGTATTGTGCATTTGTACAGGCACTGGAGGGGCAGTATTGTGCATTTGTACAGGCACTGGAGGGGCAGTATTGTGCATTTGTACAGGCACTGGAGGGGCAGTATTGTGCATTTGTACAGGCACTGGAGGGGCAGTATTGTGCATTTGTACAGGCACTGGAGGGGCAGTATTGTGCATTTGTACAGGCACTGGAGGGGCAGTATTGTGCATTTGTACAGGCACTGGAGGGGCAGTATTGTGCATTTGTACAGGCACTGGGGGGGCAGTATTGTGTATTTGTACATTGCACAGCGATTGACACTTTTGTGTGTGCTTAAAATGGGTATTCAGGTGCGTTCCAGTGCGTTTGCATGCATTTTTATGCGTTGTTGCGTTCCGATGCAGCTAAAATAGGGAAAGTAGTATTTTTTTCTGGCTGCATCGAAACGGACTGCACTGGGGTAAACAGAGCACCAGAAGTCCCATAGGAAAGCATTGTGATTCATTTTGGATGCAGCTGCCAAACTGAACGGATTGCATCACAACTGCATCTGGTGTGAACTAGCCCTAAAAGGTATTATAAATTGTAAAGTAGCATCAAGGTTACCACTAAAGGGCCAAGGTTACATATTTTATCAGTTGTCAGTACAGCAGCAATATCATATAGTGTTACCGGCCCATTATTGCCAGCTTAGTGACCAGGAAACCACGTTGTCTGTCTGAGTGGATACCAGAGGGTGTAAGGTTATACAATACTAGTTCAGATACTGAAGGGACAACAATTTACAATGCTGGTCTAAACTTTACAGAAGCAAAATTATAGATGTCATCAATATTGGCACTAGAAATGTATTCTAATACAGTAAACACTCCTTTCTCATCTCATGAAGACAAATGTTTTACAGCCACATTAATCCCATCATTGGAGTGTGACGGCACTGCTGGGCTGTAGCTCTAGTTCAAAGAAAAATTATTTAGCTGTGCTTGTCCCTTTATGAAGATAGCTGCATCAGCACTGGTTGGTTAACACATTCAGGCATATGATCACATAATAAAGATGTATTATATACAATATAATAGAGCTGAATTTGTAGTTTACCCAACGAGACACACACAGTGTAGTAAGAATGTTCATTGTCCTAAAGTGTACCATATAGTGTTCCCCTTTTGACCACGGGAGTATATTATACATTTTAAAATGATGTCAATGTAGTGCATGCAGAGCATTACACCAACATCCAACCAACAATGCAGCCAAGTCAATAAAAATACTTCTGTCCAGTTCTCTTAATGCTTTAAGAAGGGGGGTGACAATGCTGCTGGAATTTCAGAAGTGATCATGCAGTGTTGTCATAACCCTCCAGAAAATGATCCAGGCCACTCACCTGACAGAGGTTCTTGTACTTAGTCACTCGAAAACTAAAAACTTCTGGCTTCGATACACCTTAAATGAGAACTATGAGATGAGTGATTTCCACTCACCTCATGGTTCTAGCCGACCTGTGACAATGAGACACAATGCAAATTGTTTCTCTGTGCTAAACAACGGGGAACATTTACTGATACTGCAGTTTAATGAAAAACTGATTTCCCAATTAAAGGTCAGCAGTCACGGACAGGAAGTCACTTCTAGAAAGGTTTTTCAAAGTAAAGGTCAAATCAATGAGAGTAAAGGTGAAATGTCTGACTGAAAAGACAGACTGACGTAAAACGAGTTAGTTACTCACAAGAAATACAAAATGAATAAAAAGGAGAATGAATACTCATACTGCATGTAGAGAGAGTCCAAAGGCTAATGCATTCTGCAAACAGCCGCTCAGTGGCCAACATGCCATCATATACATCTGCCAATCACTCCGGCCATACACCACTCGAATGCAAAATGGCAAATGATGTGACATAATCTCGAAAAGCAAGAAATTCTTACGTTGGATAACAGGATCATAGACTGGCCCCACCGCCGGTGTACACAGACTGTAGGGGCAAAGTTATGTGGCCACCCCACCAATTATCGTGGTCAGGTGTTCCCAGTAAAGGGTACTGGTAATGCCACAGCATACAAAGATTTTGGCTTGCAACCTTGTAGTAGGCCCTTTCCTGTTCCAGCATGGCAGTGGCCCTGTACACAAAACCAGCTTCATAAAGACATGGTTTGATGCGGTGGGTGTGAAGGAACTAACTGCACTTCAATCCTATTAAACACCTTTGGAGTGAACTAGAATGCTGACCAAGCCAGGTCCTCTCATCCAACTTCAGTGACATACCTCACAAATGCTAGGTTTAGTTGAAGGGTCACAAATTGCCACAGACACACTCCAAAATCTTGTGGAATTCCCTCCCAGAAGAGTGGTGACTTTTATAACAGCAAAGAAAGGATGGGGGGGGGGGTCTCCATATTAATTATATTACTGGTTTTGGAAAGGGATGTCCAACAAGCTCACCTAGTTGTGATAGTCAGGAGTCCACAAAGCTTTGGCCATATACTGTCTGTGTCAATGCAGTATTTTAGTTCATAGTCTTTAGTATCTTTTGCTAATTCTGCTTATCTACCACTGAAGATTTCCCATTCACATACCCCAACTCTGTAATAGCCTGCCAAAATAACCTCCTCCACTAATACACCTCATTTTCAAACTTGCGCACAAAGGCTCTGTATTAGACCTGAAAGTACAATCTGGCCAAATCCAGGTCTGGAGTAGAAGTATCATTTGGCCTATGAAGTCCTGTGGGCTGACTAAAGGAATGTCAATAATATTGTGGCGCGTACTCCAAAAAGACAAACTTTGTACAACAAATAAGAAAGCTGTTACCTCTGACCTCCTCTTGACAATGCTAACTGCCTGGCTGTTACACTGACCCACTGGCTTAAAAATCTTCTAAGTCACAGACTCAGAACAAGCATGCCAATCATGAAAGTCAGAGAAAAATCTGAATCAGGTAGGCAAACAGCATTTGCAGGAGAGGTCAGTAACAGCCTCCACTATGTTCCTCCGAGGAAAAGGTGTCCTTTACTATTCAGCACTTGGCTTCCAAAACATGGAAGTTAGAAGTGGCGAAGATTTAAAGTAAAAAAAAAACAAAAACATCAGAGATGCCATTGCCATCTTGTTTTTAAAAGGCACAAAGCTCAGCAGCTGATAACCGTATCCTCAGATAGAAGACCTGGTAAAAAAAGAAAATGTATAGCCACAGGGGACATAACTCCAATGCTGCATACTTGGTCCAGGCAGAAACTCGCACATAAGGGAAGCAAAGATGAGGATAAAAGCTCCAGGAGTCCGCACTTGCGAAAACAATTCAGCAATGGCAGCTCCAATATTTCTATTTTAAGTTCATTTTAACAAACCTTGTACAATAACTGGTTTTATCAGCATTTGGTTAGGGTCACAAATTTACACCGGTGCTCTTGAAAGGAATCCTGTCTTTAAGGGTTGTTAAACCCTCACGTTTTTTTTGCATATATCTACAGCTAGCAAGCAGTAGATATATGCAAAAACTTGAAAAACAAACAAACAAAAAATACCTTTTTAAACAGGTTTTAACTTACCTGTGTCTTCGCCGTGCGCTCCTGTCCGAACATCTGAAGAGTCTCGGGTGGCCGCAAAGGATCTTGGGGCGGGGGCATGCGCAGTTCAGATGTTCGGCCGGGAGACGAGGAGAGACACAAGGTAAGTATATGGAGCAGCGTGCACCCGCACAGACACGGTGGGACATGAGAGGACAGAGGAGTCAGCGCTGGATCGGAAACCCGCACCAGCGCTGGAGGGACAGCTGAAAAGGACAGGAAAGAAGATGATCGGATTAAGAAACATAATTTAAGATAAGTCCTTACATTAGCGTTGTGGGGGAGGGGGGGGATTTTTGAATTTAATGTCACTTTAATAGATACAAATACATAAGCAGTGCAGTTTTATAACTTCTCAGTCACACAATAAAATAAAGTCAGTGAATATGAAAAATCCCTTGTTTCTATAAAAGTTCCTGATCAGTGATTTAAATATACTAAAGCCATAGTATCAGCATGAGAGCACAGCAAACAGTATTTTTAGAATATCAGCTTACACATAATAATTGAATTACTACCCTTATACAAAGAACATTACTTTGCTTAACCAGAGAATCCTGCACCCCCAGTGTTTTCTAACCTCCCAAAATAACTTGGTGTGCAAAGACTGGATACATACCAAGGTCATAACGCCTAGTCTGTCCACTTCCCGGGCAGGGCTGTGAGGAATTCTTCTGGGAGTGGAGCGTCCGCTGCTAGGGGGGGAGGAGCCTGCAAGGGCAGTGCCAGGGAAAGAGGGAGGAATAGAGGTCATCGACCGGAACCGGCCAAGGTTATCTAAACTGCCACTGCCCACCCTAGACTCAATCTCCTCAGCTCTCTGCTCAGTCGTCTCCTTCTCCTCCTGAATCAATCTGTATGAAGCAAAACAAGAGTCCAGTAAAAATTTCGTAAAACACACACTTTTAAAGTTTTGTTTTTTCCCGAACATAACAGACATACACACGTGCCCATATGACGCATTATGGCGTGTAATCTTAAACCGACAGTGCATACAAAGTCCTGGCCCCCGCATAGAGCCTATTTCAGATGATTTTCATATAGAAGTCTATAAGGAAACCACCATCATAAGCCTGAAATGCGGACTGTAGCAGCTTTAAGACCTAGAGCAGGAAGTTCTTGGCTGAGGCTTTTTAGGAAAAATGGACTGGATTCATATAGACTTTTATTCAGCTTAATGGTCATTTCCCAACAGGAAGTAACCATAACACTTCTGTAGGTAGGATAAGTAGTGAGCAAACACTTTCATGAATTTAATTTTAGAAGGAGCAGGGTTGAACGAATCTGAACACATCTATAAGCATTAATGTACCTGATTTCATTATTAATGGCATCCAATTGTTCCTGCAACATCACAGCGAGCGTCTGAGCGTCCGCCTGGCCGCATGGGGAAAGGAGATCCACAGAGCTGAAAATGGTGTCTCTGTCATCCTCCATATCAGATATATCTACATCGCTTTCAAAAGCTTGGGCTACATTAGCCAGTACACTAGCCTGCTGGGCTCGCTCCCAGTCCTGCTCATTGAGAGTCTGTACCTGTAGAAACAATAAACATGTGAATAAGTCATGTGCAGCTTTCCATTGAAGTGAAGTAAGAAAATGGAAAGAAACAAAGCGAGGACACTTACGTGCTAAAAGTGGAGATCCAGAGAGTAAACAAGAGAGAAAAAGAACAAGACCTTTAGATAGAGATAGTAGAAAGCTCTTAACACAATATAAGTGCACAAAAAAGGCAAGATGATCAGGAATCTATAACAAACATGCATCAAACAACCAGTGTAAGAGCACATCTTCCATCAAAGCCACTGGAAATGAATGTCAGAATTCCTGTATAAAGTATTACGGGAATATTAGCCCTAAAACACCATAACCTGCCCACAGACTACTACATGCATGGGGACCTTTAAAGCCCAACTCCAGCTAAACCCTTTTTATTTTTAGATAGAGCCTCTGTTGGGTTTGTGTCCCTATTGGAGTAATCACCATCACTTCCTGTCCCATATACATATCTCTCCAAAGTGAGGGAAATCCCTCTTAGACAACTGTTACCAGAACAGACGTGCACACTGAAAGACTTTCCTTCTAACCTGGAAAGCAACAACAACAACAACAACAAAATTGTGGTTTGTGTCTAGCTGACACTTGTGCATCTATTTTTGTCCCGGTGACACCAGGACAAGAACTTAGGTTTTAATTAACAGCCAGTGATCATACCCGACACCCTTCACTCACTCACTATTCAAAACAAAAAAAGATTTGACTGAAGTTGGGTTTTAATGCGACTCTGTTGCCATGTTAAAAAGTATATACTCACCTGCCTTCACATCAGATACTACTGTGGGTCGCATGGTGTGGTTTCATCCGCAGAGCTACATGTCACTACTGAATCTATAGGGGCTAGTAGGAGGAATAACAGAGCACAGCGGACAACCAGGTAGCGGATACACCCAAAATATGTATTAGCAGTAAAGAAGCCGTTGCTAAGCAAGAGAATGAAGGTCACAGGGTTGGATGGGGGGGTGGGGGGGGGGACATTTATAAACTTTTCTTTTACAGGTTGTGCCTACCAGCAATGTGTTTTGTGAATGTAAAGTTAGCCAATGCGCTGTTCAGTGTACAATACCAGCTCCTACAGGGATGAATCGCTCACCTTCACGTCACTCTGGGCCAGCCAATCAAGATGGCTAAAGATGTTGAACTTAGAAGAAGCCCAAGTGAAGAAGTCAGTGGCAGCGACAGGCAAAGGACATCACAGCCATTGCAGCACTGAAGTGGGGACCTTTGGCAGCCAAGTCAGCCATAACATGCACAAATATGCTGTGTATACTTGTACATTATGGCAAAACCCTGAGCGCCAACAGTGGAGTTTTATTCCATTTTAAAAGGAAAAAAAAAACTGTAATTTGGTCATTTGGTGTTGGTCATTTTACACTTCTAAAATGAAACCATCTACCGAAGAGCCCAATAAGAAACCTTAGTAAAGTAAAACCAGGAACAGAGGGCAGCACAGAAGAGCCTTCAGAGTGAAAGGTAATGGTAAGCAGCTCATGTAGCCTTCTCTTAGGCAAGGCTTTTACTTCCGTTTAACAGGTTGACAGACTTGTTAAAAACCAACTCCACCCAAACCAGTTTTTTTCCTTTCTGGGAGAGACAGGGTTGGGTCCAATCTACTGCAGCGCTCTTATTGCTGTCTAGGACCCCAGGATAATTGCATCACATGGGATGTCCTCCGGAGAATTCTTTATAGGAACATAAAATCTTAGTCAGAGAGTAGTGATAAGAAGAATGTTTGGTCACAAGATTCCCACAACTTTCATATAATTGGAAGGATGTGTGAATCCAATAAATAAAAGAAACCTAACTGATTCAATTTAAGCAGTACATTAAAATAGATCTTGCACCAAAATGTGAGGTCTGCCATTTACTTTGACCTTCACCCAGCAACAAACGGCTACAGTAAATAAAGAGAAAAACACAATTTAACTATGTTCAACTTACTCCCAGTGCCTAGGCAAGGATGAGGTCTTGCTTCTATATGGCAAGATCCCTGGGAATGCTGGGTAGTCAAAGTCTAGCAAGAATATTGCTACTGCATTGAGCTGGAGCATCATCTCACTAGGTTTGGGCTACTAAGCAGGAGTGCGATGGCTTCCTTTGCAGTACAGAAGCCAGAAGAAAGGCAAATATATTTAGGTTTTTAAGAATGTATTGTTTTGGCGTGCTTGTAGTGCAAGGGTGACTACTGTATAAATAATCTTGTTGATGTACACTTTTATCCCTACACAACACAAAAGGGTTAGTATACCTTTGAGGGCTCATCGCGCAGAGCAGCTAGCCGTCCTTTCTGCGGCCTTCGTAGAACCATCGAAGAACTATAGTTGTCCGAGTGGCCGTCAGATAATGAGGAAGGAGCAAGAGCATATCGGAAGTCGGGCACACTGCCGAGGTGAGGCCGGCTGTACAAGAAAAGTAACAAATTTGTCAAATAAGGTCGTTCCTTTCTCTCATCCAAAGAATATAGCTTGCCACGGCTGTATTCACTAAATGGACAGGAAACTACAAGGAATTAAAGTGACACTAAACTCAGGAGTTCCATTTTAAAAATGCATTCAAGTAACTTAACTAATAACAAAACATTTTTGCTTTTGAATCACTCTGAATTCATGCCGACACTGTCCTTCCTTCTGGAGGGTGGCTACTTTTGTTCTACATGGTCCCTGTGTGTGTTGTAAAGTAGCCACCGCTCCAAATGCGCTGCACTGCTGCTCTCTCCTTGTGCAGGAACGCTCTTGCACAGAGGTAAAGTTTCAGGGCCCATTCACACTGGATGTTTATTTCTAGTACAGGCGCAATGCAAGACCAAGCAATTTGCTTTGTTCCAGATTGGCTCAATACGGCATGCAGTACTTTTTTCAGCACGGCATACCGCGATACAACCGCATTACCCAGCGTTGTGTCCATAGAACTTAAAGAAATGTAATTTATGACATTTCAATAAAGTTCAAACAAGAAAAAAGGAAACCGTGCGATGTGTCGCAATCAAGAGCACCAGCAATGTGCCAGGCACACGCACACAAGTAGCAGCGAGGGGTAGTACGGCTGCTGGTGTGAATGGACCCTTACACTAAATCTGAAAGGAATGCACAAAGATACCTTAAATTTAAGCATTATTAGATTATACTGAAATTCAGCTTTAAAGGCTATACACAACTTCAAGCTCTTATTTCTGGACTATGCAACAAAAAGAATCTCCCGTTGATTATTGTGTCTCAAAAATGTAGTCGATTTAGAAGTGAACATACCTGTGATGAAGGGATGCTGCCCGAATCCTGACTTGCTCATTCTCGGCTCTCAGTGATTCTATTTCAAGCAATAGCTGATCCTATTTTAAAGGCCAAAAGAAAAAAACTATAAGAAGCTGAACTGATGCTGAATGTCTGCTCTTTCAGTTTTCTACAACAGCAATTCTAACATAATGCAAAAGTACAGCTGGCCATACACTGCTCCAAATTTTCTCTTCAACCCGCAGGCTGCATGAAAAATAGAGCAGATTTCTCCATCAACACTATGAAAGTGTTGATCAAGGAATCCCCGCTGTTCTTTCTGTATTGTCAGCGGCCGCCGGCAGAATATCTGAACAAAGCCTGCAGGCCATTGGCTGCCGGTTCTGTACATATGCAGAATTTCCAACCAGCTGACAGCAGCACCCATTGTGCAAATTTAGGCTGATTCCTCACAGTACAGAGGTACCCCGGTTCACGAACTTAATTCGTTCCACGATTCTGGTTGCGAACCGAATCAAATTTCCCCATAAGGTTCAAATACTGTATAGTACTGTATGCGCTAAAAAGCACACAAAAAAGCTTCACAGGTCTTGCTGCGACCTCGATCTCGACTAGAGGAAGCCACGACCACATGTCAGAGCGGGGAACATGGCTGCGGACGTGTTCGTCACCCGATTTGGAGTTCGCGAACGCACGCAAAATTTTGCTCAACTTCCTGTTCGTGAACCGAAGCATTTGTGAACTGAGGTATTACTGTATATGGCCACGTTAAAGGAGAAAGGGATTTTTACTCTTAAGATGAGCATTCATTGCTCAAATTTCATCAGAGTCCTTCTGACCAAGACAAAATTTGAGCAACCTGTGGCCTTGACACCCCCCCTCCCTTAACAGAAGTTTTGTACTCAATCAACTTTTGTTGAAGGCGTGTGGAAAATTGTTGGTCGAACAGAACAAGGGCTGCAGCCAATCAGCCCTACATACAGTAGGGATTTCTCAAATGTGACTGCAAAGGTGAAAATGCACCCAGAATGAGGGGCAGATTCACATTTTGATCACTGTGCCATATTCAGCAACTCAACATAATTGCAAAGCTATGCAGCATACAGTCCCAAGGTTGATCAAGGTTTGCACATGTAGACACTGCCCCACAAAGGCACAACCATATAACAAGTGATAAGAAGGAGATTATCTTATGCTGAAGGCAAATAAGTTCACCATATGAACCGAGCTGCAAAGTGGATCTGAAATGTCTAGTACGGCTAATAAGTTTAGAGAACGGCACACTGTAAATATTAAAAGTTAATTAGCGAAAAAGACAATTCCAAACTTTTTTGTTTTAAGCGTCAAACCCACCTTTTCATGCTGGATTTCCTCGATGAGTTTCTTGGCAGATTCCACGTCTCTAATTAAGGCATTCTAAAGAATGTGAAAATAAAGTTTTATTGCAGTCTAACCTGTCAAAAGGTTCATGAGCTAGATTTTTTATTGCACTATACATAATAAAAGGCATTTGTATCATCTTTTTAGAGCCTTTTAAGCAACACAGTAAACATCCCAGAAAAAGGCTACATTGTATTTACTAGTAAGATGCAATGCTAATGTAGAAGCAGAAGAAAACATTCATCGGTCAGTACAGTAGATAAGGGCCGAGCTGTGCTGCCTTGCACTGCTGGTTCCAGGGTTTCACTTCCCAGCACAGAAGCTACCAGCATAAACTTGGTATGTACACTCCGTATTTTAATGGGATTCCTGCAGGTACTTTGCTTTCCTCTCTTAACTTTCTAGTAATATACCTGGCCCAGCACTGGGTATGTAAGGACTTCTGGGAATGCGACATTAGACTGAAAGCTCCTTTAGTGGTAGGGAGTAATGTGAATGTTTTTAATTGCTCTCTAGTAGAATATAATATGCTAATGCTATAAAAAAAAAAAAAAATAGCAGAAAATTGATCCAGGACTGGCTGGTGAATAAATATCCCAAGCAAACAATAGACCTCATTGAGTCACCATCAATATGTATCACACAGCAATGTGCAGCAACCAACCGCCAATCAAATCAAACTGATAAACGCCCTAATCTGCTTGCTTGAGAAGCATTCACGAGTGCTTATCTTGCTGTAATACATAAATCTTACATGTAACTATATTTTAAAATCAACCCAGCTGCTTCTATGGCCAGAAGCATGCATTACCTTATCTTCTATAGATGCCATCCGTTCCTTGAGGTGAAGTTGTAGCCTCTCATTGGACTCTGACAAAAGCTTGTCCACCGTCTCAGACAGGCGCTTATTATGCTCCTCGTTCATCTTCTCTCTCTGTCGGGCCTAGTATGAAGAAAGTTTGGTAAATAATGTCCCCGAAGAGTACCTATAGACTGATTCTGTAAAACTGCTGCTGCGAGCTGTCATTTTCACAGTTCGCTTAAATTAGGAACAGATATTCTCAGACTCTATTAATAGCTGTTGTGCTAATAAGTGTTAGGAGTGTCAGATTTAAAACCCTGAAGGAGAGGAGAATCCAAAAGGAGACACTAAAAGGGAAAACTTGTAAACCTGATAGGACGGCAGCCTCCTCAAATACAAACGTTATATTTATTGGCGATCATGCGTTGAACTTAAAAGTAGACCTACTGCCCGCTGTCATATCCTCTGCACTCCTTTCCTACTTATAGTGTTCACTGTCATATCCTCTGCACTCTTCTCCTGCATATACCTCCCACTAAGACACGTATTTAGCAAGTCCTCAGCCTTGTTCTGTAATGGGCACACATTTGTTTATTTTCTATAAATATAATAAAAATAGAAAGTGACGCTAAACTCAGGAAATAAACCTTAAAAATCATTCCTTAAACCTTAAAAATCATTCAACTACCTTAACTATTAATACAAATGTAGCTCATTTGTGTATCACTCGGCTGTAGATCCTCAAATCCTCTCTGAATTGGTGCTGACACTGTCCTTCCTTCTGGAGGGGGGCTACTTTTGTTCCCCATGGTCCCTGTTGTAAAGTAGTCACCGCTCCAAGCTCACTCCTATGATGGACTACAATCTCATGTTTAGTTTAGTAATTTGTATTGAGATTGTAGTCCATCACAGGAGTGAGCTTGGAGCGGTGACTACTTTACAACACACACAGGGACCATGGGGTAAAGTAGCCACCGCTCCAAGCTCCATGCCGGGATGGACTACACTGAGTGGCCAGATTATTATGACCACCCCATCAATACTTCGTTGGGCCGCCTTGTGACTCCACGAGATGTAGAAAGGTGATGGGAGGAATCTGACACGGCACTGTTGCCCTTCTGTTGTCTTGTACCAGTCTTGCCACTCTCCGTTCTGCCCTAACATTGACTAGTCGCTGACGGCCACAATTCGCACGTTCAGACCCAGATTTTCGGCTGACAGTCCAGTCTTTAAACACTTTAACAACAGCTGCTCTTGAACATTTAACAAATTCTGCTGTTTTGCTGATACTCGCTCCATGGCTCCGAGCGCCAACAATCATCCCACGTTCAAAGGCTGTTAAATCGCGTTGTTTCCCCGTATCTGCAGAAACAAATCACTTCTACTGTCGTGGTAAACAACCTGCTTCCGTATTTATAATGTCTGGCCCTCTAGAAACTTCAGCGCGAAATTATAGCTACAAACGTCAGGTGGTCATAATAATCTGGCCACTCAGTGTATAATCTCAATACAGAGTAAACTAAACGTGGGATTGTAATCCTTCACGGGAGCGAGCTTGGAGCAATGGCTACTTTACAACACACACAGGGACCATGGGGAACAAAAGTAGCCCCCCTCCAGAAGGAAGGACAGTGTCAGCACCAATTCAGAGATGATCTGAGGAGCTACAGCCGAGTGATACACAAATAAGCTATAATTTTCTTAATAGTTAGGGATCTTGAATGCATTTTTAAGACTTGACTCCCGAGTTCAGTGTCACTTCAAATGAAACCGAATCAAAAAAGCAGAGGTTTTCCAAAAAAGGTTTTACATTTGGGTCAGAGAAAATTACCCTTAGCAGCCCCTGGTTCTTCTCCATTTGTCTTAACCTCTCCTCAATGTTGCCATGTCTGTCTTGCACATACTGCCCAATGTCATAGCCACTGCACTCCTCACCTGCACAGTGCCCGCTGTCATAGCCTCTGCACTCCTCTCCTGCAGATAATGCCCGCTGTCATAGCCTGTGCACTCCTCTCCTGCACAGTGCCCGCTGTCATAGACTCTGCACTCTACTTCTGCATATAATGCCCAATGTCATAGGCTCTGTTCTCGTCTCCTGCATATACCTCCTGCTAAAACACTTCTTTAGCATTAAGTCCTCAGCCTTGTTCTGGAATGGGGACACTTTTGTTAAATTTTCTATTATTTAATACTCTTTAAAGAAAACAGAATAGAAAAAGCAGAAGTTTTCCAAAAAGGAATTTGCATTTGGGTCAGTGTGACCTACCCTTTGCAGTTCCTGGTTCTTCTCCTCCAGCTGTGATTCCATTTGCCGTAACCTCTCCTCGATGTTGCCATGTCTCTCTTCAGCCTGTTACAAGGACAAGGGGATAGAAAGTGTTATATCAACTACATCGGAGCCTTCTGAACATGGCACAAACCTGATCAGCGGGTTCCAAAATAACAAAAAGGATAAACACAAACTAGTGAAATCTTGTGATATGTAGAAGCAAACAGCATCTGTAGGCCATGGCAGATAACTACAAACTTCATGATGTATCTGTAAATTTCACAAAGGTGATAGAATACAGAACTCAGTCCTGGAACTGCTCAGATGAATGCAGGGGGGAGTCCTAGAGCACATCCTACGACTTACAGGATACCCAGGGCATGCCATTTTTCATTAAGGGGCAGATACTGCTTATGCACATGGAGGGTGAACAACATGTAGTCTTTTACCAAGAAGCAGTCCATTTTGTTGAGCCAGCTAAACACCCAGCTTCATTTACATACATGAGAGCTTCTAAGTGCAGGCCTTGCTTGCCTAAACATCAATATGGAAGCTCAGTAGGGGAATCTTACAGTCAGGCCATCAAAACTAAAATGATTATAAAGGCCAAACTGATTCCAGCAGCAGGACCCCCCTCTCCGGAGAGGGACTGCTTCCTTTACAAAGCCAAACAAGCGATCAGCTTCCTCCTTAGTAAAGGGCAGCTGATACAACAGTGCTAAATAAAGTCTAATGACCTTTGAGAGGAGTTAATGGGCAGTTTTCACAAAAATACTGAAAATGCCCCATTACAATAAGCTCATGACTGCAAATGATGAAAGGTCTAAAAAAAAAAGCTTATTAAAATCTGATAGTTGTACAACCAGTAAGGGTAAAAAGAATCAAATGTTCTCTGGTGAGAAACACAGCACTCCCACCTTAAAAACAGAAGGCAAGTAAATTCCATCCCAAAACAAGATATTTATATCTCGTTTATTGATGGCAATAAATTGATGGCAGCCACATATGCAGGCAACTTAAAACGAGTGCTAATGCAAGTGAACAGGACAGACGGGTCCTATTGAATAGCGTCCGGCTCTGTTCTCAACTGTGCACAAACGTTGCTCTGCCCCACAGGATTCAATAAACCTACAAACAGCAGCACAGAGCTTGCTTCAAATTACATTAAAAGAGAACTATGGGGTAAGTGTTTTTCCCTAGGGTCATGGGAGGACATATACTAGCGTCCTCCCGTGAACCAAAGCTCAGTATATCGCGAGCTACAGCTCGCGATATACTGAGACCGCCACAGCCGGGACGGATCCTGACATTACTGTCGAGATACACCCAGCTGCATGAGTGACAACGGGCTCTGCCTATCTAGAAACTCAGAGACCGCTGTACCCGCCCCCTCCCCCGTCTGTTCCTCCAGTCAGCGCTGGAGGATTGGAGGAGGGGAGAATCCCTGCTGGGAGTGGTGACTGACAGTGACCGCTCTCTGCAGGGAGATGATCGACAAGTGAGCGAGCGACGGTATGTGTTCGCTCACTTTCCGATCTATTGAGCCGACGCGTGACAGTTTCTTTGTCACACGTCGGCTCGAACTATGAGGATGAGTGGTTTTCATGAGGAACTATGAGGATGAGTGATTTTCACTCACCTCATAGTTCTCCTTTAAGCTCAGGAGTTAAACCTTAAAAATCCATAAAGAACTATTAGCAAAAATGGATCATATTTGTGTATCACTCGGCTGTAGATCCTCAAATCATCTCTGAATTAGTGCTGAATTAGTCCCTGTGTCTGTTGTAAAGTAGTCACCGCTCCAAGCTCACTCCTGTGATGGACTACAATCTCAATACAAATTACTAAACTAAACATGAGATTGTAGTCCATCATAGGAGTGAGCTTGGAGCGGTGACTACTTTACAACAGGGACCATGGGGAAGAAAAGTAGCCCCCCTCCAGAAGGAAGGACAGTGTCAGCACCAATTCAGAGATGATTTGAGGTTTCTACAGCCGAGTGATACACAAATAATACATTTCTGTTAAGGTACCTGAATGCATTTTTAAGATTTTACTCCAGAGTTTAGTGTCACTTTCAGTCTCAGCCAGAAGCAAACAGAGGGCAGGCAATTTTGACAGGCTGACAAACAGGCCACAAACCCTCTACATGAGCCCTTAAATACTTTTTAAACTTGCCACCGTATGAACTAAAGAGCAATTTCACTAACAGAAGTCACCAATAAGATAAAATACCTCTACCACAATGATTTTAGCAACCAATTACAAATTAGTTACTAATATAATCAAGAAATTCAGAATTTAAAAAAACATTGTGGAGTCCATGCGCACAGCAGTACTGGAAGCTCCCAACTCTCTGCATCTTTTCGGATGCTTAGGTATTTAAAAGGAAGCCACTAAAGCCACTGAACTGGAACGCCCGACTACTCAGCAGCATGACGGTAAAAAAGTAAACTTTAAATGTTTATAACTTTTTATAATGATTTGGAAGACTGATCTAGCAGCATTCCTTTGCGTGAGATGCATCCTGACCATTATTACACGTTACGTACTGGATGACAGTCAGTGTAGGCAGAAGCAGAACATGCTCTGGTGTTTTGGTGAGAGCTTAATGAATGCAGTGAGAAGACTCGCTCAGTTACGTAGACAACATTTCAGCCATGAAAAGGATGGTTAGGTACAGCTGCTGATGGGTAAATGACATCCTCTCACTGCCTTTCACCAGAAAAAGCAATGGAACAAGCAAGACAAAAGAACAGTAAGCAGTTTCTACCTTCCTAGGGACGGGTGCAAGTCCCAACAGCTTAGATTCCTTAGCAGGAGGCTTTTCCGAAGACATGAGCTCAGACTACAGAGTCAGAGGATAAGAAAGGTAACAAACACACACATACTTTGATTGCACAGGCAGACAGAGGGGGGGAAAAAAAGTGTCAACAACGTAACAGATGCACACATTTACTAGGCCTAGGTAATTAGGCCATGCAAACAGCAATGACAACCCAAAGTGCTGATCAATACACCAAATGAATTCATCTTTCACCATTTAAGAATAGAAGATGAATTCTGATTGGTTGTTAAGCATTACTACACTTTGGACAATGCTCTTTGCTCTATTAAAGGGACAGCCCACGAAAAAAAAAAAGGTTATTTCAGTTTTAGCGGATGATGGGAGAGCTTCTTATTACTTTCAGGACTCAAGCAGCGACATCTCTTCTCCAAGCTTCCATGCCTAACACTGATTATGAGAATGTCTCCATCTCCTACATACATTTTAATTTTCTTAACCTGAGACCTGAAAAGTAGAAACACCCAAGAAGCCAGCAGTTAAAACCCATCAGACTTTAAGATTATCACTTTTGGGTGGACTGGCCCTTTATATACACCTATATGTTTAAAAAAGCAAATAGATTGATAATACAAGAAAGCAGCTCACGTTCATTGCAGAAGTAGACAGAGGGACCATGTACAGGAGAGATCATAACAATGAATAAAAACAATTACATTGACTATAGCTGTTCCACAAAAAAAAGGTTTACAAAAAAGGTTTCACTGTCAAGAAGAGGGTAACACTTAACCCTTGCCATGCCACCAATCTTCGCTGCCTTCAAAACCCTACAATGGCTTTTGCATCAGACACACTTTTGGGTGTCAGATGCCTGTTCCCATGCTGCGGTTCCATCCGTTGACCGATTTGTCACAGTGTACTGTAGTGGAGGCCTGTGGGTGGAACCACAGAGTGCAGAGGATGACTGAGCTGACATCTTTGCTGGACCCTCTGGTCCTGATGCTAGCACTCTCATTTTATGTGCAGTGGCTGCGTACAAAGCATTATTAATTCTTTTAATGGCAAAATCATGCATTACATTTCTGGAGATAATATTCAAGTGACACTAAATTTGGGAGTCATATCTTAAAAATGCATTTAAGTACTTTCATTATTAAAAAATGTATCTTGTGTATTACTCGGCTATAGATCCTCAAATCATCTCTGAATTGGTGCTGACACTGTCCTACCTTCTGGAGGGGGGCTACTTTTGTTCTCCATGGTCCCTGTGTGTGTTGTAAAGTAGTCACCGCTCCAAGCTCACTTCTGTGATGGACCACAATCTCAACACAAACTAGTAAACGTAATGCTAGATTGTAGTCCATCACGGGAGTGAGCTTGGAGCGACCATGAGGAACAAAAGTAGCCCCCTCCGGAAGGGACAGCATCAGCACCAAGTGACCAATTCAGAGAGGATTTGAGGATCTACAGCCGAGTCATATAGAAATAAGATACATTTTGTTAATACCTAAAGTACTTGAATGCATTTTTAAGATATGACTGCTCAGTTTAGTGTCACCAGACAGTCCATGCCTGTAAATAACATCAACAGGTGTGTGATTATAAATGCACATTCATATTTCATTGTTACAGAGAACAATTTCAAGTGTCCCTTGACAGGTCATTCTCTTTAGCTATGTACAATTAGGGCCGATGCACAGATTCACATTGGAGCCAATGGAGGCTGTTCACACCTTTGCGATTTGTCGTGCAGACGAAATCATCTGTCACGCAAAAAGGTGCAGGAGCTATTTTCAGGCAGTTGTCGCGTGGTTTGGGTCCCATAGACATCTCTATGCATTGAATACCGCACGGTTTTCAAAGAACAGTCACACAAATGAAAATGTGCAAAAACCGCTCACCAGCTCCTTTGCATAGGTGTGAATCTAGCCTCAAGAGTGTCTGTGCTTCATAACAGCATCGTTATTGCCAAAAGAAAAAAGGTTCCCACCTCCAACCTCACCCCGGGGTATCATCAGGCAGCCTGGGCTCACAGGAGAATGATGTGGTACTGTTTACTGCAATATTTAGGACCGCCAGGGGATGGGTAGTGGCATCTCCTATATTCCTATTCTAATAAGTTGACTTAAAAACAGCACCACGGCTGAGCTTGTGATCCTTTTTAACCATACAGTTATTTCTGTACAGCACATGCAGCATTTTGGCAAGAAACAACGTCCACCTTCACAGACGGCTTGAAGAAATATTTAAAAGCTGGTGGGCTCAACAATCTAGCACACTCTGCCTTGAGTGATGTGAGAGGTCTATACAGGTTACAATCTGATTGTACAATCTTCTGTAGATCTACCAAGAGCAATGAAATACAAAGGCCTCTCGGACTGGATATAAAATGGAATGGAATTGTCAGGTAGGTCCAGACACTGCAAAAAACTTTGGTAAATCTAAAGGATTCTCTGAAAAGATTGTCATACTTTTTACCATTTGATTGCAAGTAGAAAGAAGAACCTTTCTTTGTTACGGTCTTTAGCTGTTCCCCTATTTCTTGTCATGATGTCAAAAGGGACAGCAAGTGACAGGAAATCCCCTCATTGGGAACACTGGACACAACAAAGACCTCAGTATAATTGTGATGCGAGGAGCACTGGATTAATCAATATGTTCTATATAATAATACTTCTATATTGAAGTTCCCTGGCAGCTCTGTTTTTCTAGGACTCTTGTACACGATCCTCAGAGAAACAAAGACGAGGTAGGGAATAGAAGCGCCACTCCACTTATAAAGTCCAGCATAAGATTTTATTTGAATTCATCAGGAGACACCAATGAGGTTGTAAGAGCCCCGCTGTTTAAGGTTAAATAAAGACAGAAGGATTGCCAAGTATCTAAAGCTGGTATTGAAGTATCTAAAAGTATTTTAGTTTGGGTAGTTTACTTTTTGCTCTAGATAAAGCGGAAGATGCAAATTGTTTTATTGCAGGGAGGTAGGGATTTTTGCATGCCTGTTCTGCAAAAAAAAATAAAAAATTATTTCTACCGCAGCGATTTTTAATATTTTGTGTACAGTGTTCACATTCTCTAAGATGCTGTGAATGGGCTGGGTGCCATGGAGGATGCAACTCCTGCATGTGCGTACCGGAGTTACATCCTTCCATCAGTGACCACCGAATGGCCGCTGAGAACTTCCAAGTGTCAGTGGCAGAGATGGCAGCAGTGGGGGAGAGTGCTGAGGACGGAAGATCGATCTGATGGCGCTGGAGAAGGGCACACTTGTAAAGGTAAGAGTGTATTGCTGTGCAAAAAAAAAAAAAAAAAAATTCAAAAAGCAGTTAACTTCCACTTTAAGAATGTTGAACTGGAGAGAAAAAGCAACTTTCCACAGGCCAAAATATCTGCTTTTATATACTTCATTCCTACTCGTATTTTATTCTTCCACCCTGAAGAAACCACCCAAAATGTAAACCCCCCTTTTTCCTAGTGAAATAAAATCTTATTCTGGACTTAAAGGAGAACTATGGGGTTAAGGCTTTTCCCCATAGTTATCCTTAGGGTAACAGGAGGACACAAACTAGTGTCCTCCCGTCACCCTAGGCTCAAGTATACCGCAGCTGAAGCGGATCCCGACAATTATGTTTGGATCCGCCCAGCTGCGTGAGTGACAGCTTGCTCTGCCTATCTAGAGGCAGAGCCAGCTGTACCCGCCCCCTCCCCATACACTGTACGTCGTCAGTCACGAAGGGGTTAATAAAAGATTGGTTCTTCTATTCCCTACCTTGCCTGCAAGCAACAAAGATCTGAGAGTCCTAACTTGTTCTCTCTAATCCAAGAAAAAAAAATCCAGTTAGGCCTTAATGTTGAATACAGCAAGAAAAAGATTTAAACACAACATGCAGTGTTCTTCACTGGGGGGGAAAAAAGTAAAAAAAATGAAATATTAATTGTTTCTATCTACTTCCTCCGTGTCCCATTTCAGGTGTCAGTCAGATGTCAGAAAGAGGGAGAAGCAGGTGCACTGCCCAAAAATCAATGGGCTCGATAGCTTGCTTTGTTCAGGCACATTCTAACACACCTTCTGCTGTTTCGTCCTGTTTACACACCCTCTTGACAGGGTAATTGAGGCCTCTCGATTGGATAATATATAACACTGCGTGACAGGTTTCAATGGGCACCCTTACCTGCAGCAAAAATTTGTAGTATATACTCAATTATTTATACACTTTGTTTCCTCTTTCTCTTAGTGATAGAGAAAATGAAAGTTAAATTGCATGCAAGTAATGTGAAGCCTCGTTTTATCTCAGAGCTAAGAGTGTGGAAGAGACTTTGCATTATTTTCTATTAATATGGCTGCATCTTAAAGTGCATGTGAGAGTAAAATAAAAACAAATTCAGCACATTACTGCAAAGCAAGCACGTTCCCACATTTTATCCCTTTAAAAATGCTGCCAGTGCAGAAAAATATATACGCAGATGCTGCCAAAATCCAGTGAGCTGCCAATGCTCCCTTTTGCTGCACTGAAATCTCATGCAATGTTGTCAGCCCTGTCTAGTTCTTTTCAGCTAAGCTACAGAGAACCTTGCCCTTATGTTATAGCAGAGGGGGGGAGGTATGGTATGCTGCCCAGCAGAAGAGAACTGGACAGGGTGCAGAGGCAGTGTTGTCAACTCACTGGATTTATGGCAGGATTGACAGGTATTTGTCTGTACTTGCTGCATTTTTAAACTGGAAACCAAAAAGGGAAATGTACATGTATTGCAGAAATATACCAATGTTTTTTTTATTTTGACCAGGCCTATACTAACATACCTAATTTATTAAAACGATGCAAACTTTAAGGTCTTAGTCATTCCATTAACACAAACATGATGTTTGCGATGGTCACAAAAATGTGACAGGATTAAGAATGAGGTGTCATTAAAACTTACAGGTCTATCCTGCTTTTCAGAACTGCTCTGTAACCTGGTGTGCGGAAAACTGCAAGAAAAGTCCTGGAAGATGCCTAATGTAGGACTGGTCTAACCATTTTGTGTTCGACCACTAGCATACTTGCCAACATATAAGTCCCAAGGACACTGACACCCCCCCTCCCCCCTCCCATGGTCCACACTTGACAGTCCCACCCAGATCATGCCCCCTCTCTGGAAGGTTCCTGCATATTTAAGGCCACAATCCCCCCCAGTTAACACCTTTGAGTTACCGTGAATGCTAAATAACTCAAATAAGGGTCGTGATGTGATCTCTGGCCACAGCATCATCGGAACAGAGGACCGAGATGAGGAACTGTTAGGGCACCCCAGGACAGCTGACCTCTATGCCAATAGCTGTATTGGTGAGGAATGTTTAAACAAAACTTTTCCATCTTGAAGGTTGCCACCTTGAACTGTATTTAATCATTTCAAATAAAAATCAGGGCCAACTTGTTTGAAATCTCAAGAGAAATTAAATGGTGATGTCAGTTTTATATCTCTATAAAATTCTTATACAACTAGTATATAAAAACTATAGTGCTATAGTATATAACTAGCACACAAAAGAGTATTTGGGGTGCACTGAACAACTTTCGTCATCTAGTGCCATATCAAAGTCAAAGGACTTTACACCGAGTAGCATTGTTTATGGGATTTCATATTTGAGAAAAGCTTAATGAAATGAAGACAAAATAATAGGATGCCAACGCTTGGAGAAATTAAACGATCATCGTAAGTGACATCAACGTGAGCATCCTCAAACTGTAAGGGACAGAGTATAAAGGGGGGTGCTATATTAATCTGTCTGTACACATACTCAAATGGTTGTACTTCTAACCCACAGCAAATTCCCCTTAGTCTCCTCACCTTAGAAAGAGCAGCCACTCGCTGTGCCAATTCCGCCTCCACCTCAGGCAAGGTTTCTGCTTTCCGTATCGTTTGTTGAAGTTTCTGTTCAGCCAACTCGAAACGCTCCTGGATCTGCCGATTCTTTTCTTCACTCTGGGAATATCACCATGGTTTAAGTGTGGGAATTTTATAAATCTTACCAATCTGAAAACTCTAGTGCCCAGGGAATGAACAAGCACACAGAAAAAGCCACTAAAATGTATCTATATCCTACATGGCTTTGAATGGGCTGCCATATATGCCATTTACAGTAAATTCTCCTTTCCACCATAGAAGGTCCACTCTTTACATTTGCACCCCCTTGGATATTCGTTTTAAAGGGCAAGTTCACTTTTCCAAGTGAATTTGGGAAAATGGAATTGCACATTTAAATCTGGGCCCCTCTTGACAACTCCCCATTCTCGAAACCCCCCTATAAACTTACTTACCAGGGAACACTCAGTCTCCTTAGCTGGTATGGGTGTACTAACTTACCCCATTCTGCCATGTAGCGCAGCCTTACGCTATGAATTTGGAATTTTGTTCACAAATGGAGAGCACTCATTGGTCAGCGCAGGTGGAGGGAGGGCCAGATTTGAGCGAGTAATGCCATTTTTCCAAATTTAGTTGGGAAAGGGAACTTGCCTTTCAGGCCTCATTCCAAAGAGAAAAAGCCGTCACGTACAGCTCCGTGATGCGCGCATGGCCATATCGGGCCACTCTCGGGAACGACAGGTGCTATGTGTGATTAGATATGTGTCCTTCGATGCGGCTGTATGCCGCCCTACGCTCACCCACCATGCACGTCCGTACGGGTGTCTGTATTCGTACGCTGACAGGAGGGATCCTGTCTGTGTCCAAGCCGGGACACCTGCACCCGTACGGGAGCGCCCCGATATGACCATGCACGTTTTTTCTTGTGTGAATGAGGCCTTAAAAAACGGTGGCAAGATGGAAAAAAAAAATCATCAACTTTTCCCATCTTCTGTCTGCTGCCTCTACGATATCATCCTTCTCATTGAGAGATTTAGGGAATGTAGAGTACTTTATATCTCTCCGAAAAGATGCATCAAGCATTGTGCTGGAGGACCTTCTCTCGCTTTTTGGAGTACTCGCAAATCCCTGGGATCTCGTAGGAAGTTGACAATGACATTACCTACCCCACAGAAGCCAGAGAAAAGTAAAGGGAACCAGAGGGAGTAGAATATCCTCTCTCTCCTGTACAGGCATTTTGTATAACTTTATTTACAGTGTGTCAGCAATGAGGAGGAGCGGCAAAGGTAAACACTGGACCTTGTATGTATAGTGCAAGGTCCGCTTTAACGGTAACTGATCAGGTATACTAAGATGTATAGCCAAAGCCAGATACTCTGCACTACACCACATAAAAAGGCTCAACTGACAAAGCTTTAGCTGAAGGATATAAATCTTCAAGGTCATCCATGCGACTAATTTTCTAATCATTGAAAAAAGCCCAAAATAACAGACAATAAGCATCCTCATCCTTTTGTGTGAACTGAACCTAAAATGTGTTTTCTTTATAAATCAATGAATATTAAGTGGTTTTATTTTTGTCAAGGTTTGAAAACCAGAAGAGAAATTGTACAAGCTGTTATGTGCAACACTCCACTCCCCAATCTTCTTTTATACCAGTTTTTATATCAGACTGACAAATTCCCTTCAGCAGCACAACCTGTTCTACTGTAGTTAAATACAATGAATAGTCTTTTGTATTGTAACTCTTCAAGAAAACAGCAGATGATAAAAGAGGAATGCTAAGAGTTATGAACATGTAATGCAGACCTATACGTAAATGTTCGCTTGAACATTTGCCTTTCCAGAACTCCCTATGATGCAGGATATGTGATCAAAAGCCTAGGCATTTGGTCACGAAAAGATTCACACTTTGTTAAAAACTAATATATATATATATAAGATTCCTGCCAAGTCAGAACAAAGAGATCACTACAGAATGTCGCTGTGTGTCTGTAGATGTATATATATATATATACACATATACATATACACATACACACATATATATATATATATACATACATATACACACACACATATTGTGACAGAACCCAAGGCATGATAATAGAGGGTGTCTATATTTCCCCCAACGGTGCTCCACTCCACAGTTTGCGTGTAACACAGCGGGTAAGGGAGCCGGTCAGGAATATCGGTCTGGCCAGGCCCTCACCTGTACTTAATGAGCAGCACCAAGTAGTCTGAGGGCCCACCTCACACCATACCCGGATCATGTCCAGATCAGACCAGATGGTTTCCGGACCCAAAATGCATCCTAATGTATCCCTAAGCTATTTCTGGCATCTGTTCACACCAGCGCAGTCAGTTCCAGATCAGACCAGAAAAATACTGCTGGTCTTATTTTGGCTGGTCTGGAATGCACTGGAACCCATAAAAATGCATACAAATGCACAGAAACGCACCTGTATGACCATTTAAAGCCAAGAGAAAAAAAATTCCAAATGCAGCAAAATCGTACTAAAAACGCGGCAAAACACAATGCTCTGCATTCCAGATCTGGTCCGGAAAATGGTGTGAACCTGACCTGAAAGAGATAGCTGGAGAGTGAAGAGACCAGACCAGCAGTAGTAAGGGAATACTGCAACACTTTTTTAGTGACTGACAGGATTTATCTAAAAAGACTAAAACTTAATTTGAAAGGCCGGTGCATCCATTTGTTTTCCTTACGAAGAAGCAAAGTTATAGAGTTGAGTTGTGCCTTTCTGAAAGCAGTCAGTAGAGCAAGGACTTTGTTTGCTTAGGCTTATTTTGCCTGTCGTGCCAGACCTATTAATAAAAAGGCAAATGGACTTTATTTTGAACAAATTGCATCGTTGTGTGATGTCTCCAACCTTGAATACTATGTGGTTAAAGATCCCAGGTCACATAATATATACATACTGTATATGCATAAGCAATTTTAATCTAAGTTTATTTGTTTATTTCAAAATATTACCTCGCTATTAGCTTTAATCTGCAGCCAGCTGACAAATGTTTAACATCCCTTGCTTTTAAACAAGCCATCTGGCAGGATTCTGTACACTGTAATCATACAGAATGCCCACAGAAATATAATTTCCTCGTGTGGACTAGGGATGCACCTATACCGATACCAAGTATTTGGGCAAGTACTCGTACTTCACGGCCAATCAGCAACGATCAAGCCAAACAGCATTGAGTCGGCTCTATGCCGATTGGCCAAAAAGCTGGCTTCCCAGTCAAACAGCATCGAGCAAGCCAAACAGCATGGAGCCGGCTTCCCGGGCAATCAAGAAGCAGTGCAGCAGGTAATGACACCAGTATCGGTACTCCGTATCGGCGAGTACCAAAATATAAATATCGGTACTTGTACTCGATACCGAAAAAACGGTATCGGTGCATCCCTAGTGTGGACTCAATTGTCTAGGTTTTTTGAAAAGTGATCAGCACAATAGGGAGCCTGAAGCAGCATTTTTTTCAATGAAAGGGAAGTATTTCAGCATCCAGCGAGACACTGCTAGGAACCTGGTAGAGCAATTATCAATTCCAGACCAGAAGGAACAGATGCTACAAGAGGAATGTGTACAATCAATCTTCTACAATGAACCAGGAGAATTCTAAGTGGTCCTACTGCCTAGGTGGTCACCGAGCTACAGCTAAGCCCTCATGGTTTTTCTGCTTACAGTCCTATCCTTCCGGGGTAAGAGTGTTTCCCCTAGACCTAAACCTTTACTATTCTATGCATTTTGTCCAGCTAAACTTGGTTTTAGGTTACCATATGGTACACTTCTGCTTTAAGCAACACCAATGAAAACAGAAATCAAATACACATAAGCCTACTTTCAAACTTCCAAGTACAAACTCATAAAATATTACCTGTCTTAGTGAGGATTCTTTATTAGCGATTTCGTTTTCAAGTTTGTCATTGAGGTCGTGCACAGATGTGGCTTCACGCTGTGCGGCGAGGTAGCGTTTTTCAAGAGTCGTTATTCTCTCCTCCATGTCTTCCTTCTGAGCCATGGCCTATATTACAGACAGAATTATAACACTAGGCTCTATACATGGCAGGAGCCAAGTAGCTATGGGTGAGTAGCAGAGCACAAACCTAAGCAAAATACATAGCCAAGAAAGCCTTTGAGGTCCTGTGTATCTTATTGTACTATGACAATTTTAGATTCTTTCCGATATTTGTTGGGAGGGGATTCTCCAGTCCTTATCCCTACTCTCCCCCACCACACATTTTAGCAGATATCCTTCCTTATCTGGCTCCATGATGGTTCCAAGTTTACATCAAGTAAAGCAATTTGTAAAAGTTTATTTTTCATAGCTGTATAAAATTTTATTTAAAATGAAGATGAATGTACATTTGTGAAACGTGTTAGGTCAATCCCCTCCAACTACCTGTACTGAAATGAGATGTGAAATATACTTTGGAATATGGATTGATATTTATGCTGTCTCATCTGTATATACTATTTGATGTGGATATATCTGCAGACAGGGGCATAAGTAGAAATCACAGGGCCCCATAGCAAAGTTTTGTATGGGGCCCTTTTGATCTCTAGTTACATCCCTTGCTGAGCCCAATTGAAAACCCCCACAGCCCACCCGAGGGTGAACCTGCAGAGCCCACCATAGACTCCCTAAGGTGGGCTCTGCAGGGTCACCCTCAGGTGGGCTGGTCACACTCCTTACCTGTCCGCCTCCTCTTCCTCCCCCGTCGGTGATGAGCCCCGCCTCCTCTGGCCATTTGGCATGTTTTTTTAATGTTTTACTTTTTAGATTATATTAGTTAAAGGAGAACTATGAGATGTGATGTGAACACATACCAGGTTCGCTCACCTCTCGATCCTGTCACGGCTCTCTGCCGTGACAGGGGGAGGGGCTGGATTCCCCTCTCCCCGCTCCGATCTGCCAGCGCTGATTGGCGGAACGGACGGGGGAGGGGGCGGGTACAGCTGGCTCTGCCTCTAGATAGGCAGAGCCAGCTGTCACTCACGCAGCTGGGCGGATCCCGTCATCTACGTCGGGATCCGCTCCGGCGTCTCAGTATACCGCGAGCTGTAGCTCGCGGTATACTGAGCTTAGGGTAACGGGAGGACGCTAGTTTGTGTCCTCCCGTTACCCTGAGAACTATGGGGAAAAACACTGACCCCATAGTTCTCCTTTAAATGTATTATATTTAAAATTGTTGCAGGACACATATTCTGTAATACCTTCTGATTATGTGTCACCCGACACAAAGCAATGTGCCTGACGTCTTTTGCATTTATTACAGCCAGCCATTATTTCCTCCTATCATAACTATCCTCTTCTATTCCGCCACAAGGAAAGCTGTCCACTCACCTCTCGTACGTCCCGCTGTAGTTTGGTGTTCATCTCTTCTGATTTAATGAGATCTTTCCTTGCGGTGTCGAGATCTTCCTCGAGCTCAGTGACCCGGTTGGACAGGACAGCCAGGCGTTCTTTCATCTGGCTCTGCTCCTTGGCTTGTTTATCGATCACATCCTGGAGCTCCATCACCTTCGACAGATCCTCGTGATTTAAAGAATCATCGGATGATCTCTGTCATAGAAACAAAATTTTGACAGCATCTGCCTCATGGAATTCAAACAATCATATGACAAATATATAACATTGGAGTGCACGCTCTCAGTCCTGAACTACTATAAAAAATAAATAAATGGCCTTTAAACCATTTTGATTTGCATTGAAGTGATAACTGCAGACTTTTTTCCTTTACAATGGATGGAATGAAACAGAACTCAAAGCCTTCCGTAGCATCCATTCACTTTATTTCCCAATAGCAAATAACAGATCTTCACATTATGTGAAAATCTAGATTCAACTTGATTGAAGGATAACAGAAAACTAAAAAGATTATTATTACTTTTCCACAGACATGCTAATTGCACAAAATCCACATCTAACGCTGGCTGAACTCTAGACCTCACCTTCCCATTAGTGTTTGGTTCATTGTCTTGATCGTGGTTCTGGTCCCTGGTCCCATCATTATAGATCTTCTTTTGATTGTTCTGTTCTCGAGCGATCATAAGCTGCCGAGGTGAAGCACGGTTAAATTAGTAGAGCCATTTCAGCGGCAACTAAAAAGTCTTGCTGTCAAAAAGGAAGGCACTGAAGACTGTGAGGTCAGAAGCGCAACTCACCTCTTTGTGTGTTACCCCCAGCTCTTCTTCCAACAAGCTACATCTCTCCAGAGCCACTCGTAACCGTTCTCTCACCTAAAACACAGGATACTGGCTTCAGGATTACAGATGTCAGTCATTACATATTGTAGCGACTAGTTTGGGAAGGCAAACACTGTACATTGAGCCTCCCATAATCTATTTCAGTAACGCATATTCTAGGCTACCACCTGTCGTAAGAACACAGCAGATGCAGCCACATAATAGATCACCGTTTCTCCACCAGTGGAATGTGTAACACCGGGACAGACTACTGCCTTTTGGAGGAAATTCATCAATACAATAGGAAGATTAAATTAATGAGATATTGCAGATACAACAAAACACATCAGCAATTCTGATAATGACAAAATAGGAGGTAAGACTGAAAAAAAATGTAAGTGAATAGAGAGGAGGGCGGGGGAACACCGGCCGAGCCCGTCTTGCTCCAGCATCAGCAGTTACTCACTGCAGGTTTCACATAGAAATGTTATTGTAGCACACAGGTATATGACTAAGCCCATTATTGGGTGAAACACGTCAAAGTCAGGAGGGTCGATGGCAGGACAATGTGTACCTGGGCGCTACAATAATATTTTTCAGCGAAGTTTAAGGTGTGTGACCAGACTTTTTTGTGAGTAACTGCTGATGCTGGAGATTTACTAAGTTTAGTACTAAAGCCGAGCTCCAGGCTGTTTTATAAAATTTGAATCATATTTCCAGTCCCTATACACATAGCAAAGGCACAAATATTGATTTGAATACAACCGAGTTTGTGTTATTTACCTTTATAAATCTCTGATGTCATCACTTCTTATGTGAAACCGCAGCTATCCTCTGGCACCTGGAAGCAGTATTCAGGAAGCAGCAACGTCACTTCCTGTCAGTGTACAGGGCTACTTAAATAAACCACAATTCCCATCATGTAATGGGAATTGAAGAGGCAATAGGTGTGAAGGTGGGGGGACAATGGGTGTGAATGTAGACCGGGTTTCAAAGAGCTTTAGTATGTGAGGCAACCTTGGTCAGGGCAGACCAGGAGTCTCCTAGCCTGTCAAACAACACTACAGTACGCGGCAACGTAATTACACTCGCTTATGAGGGGCTACCCAGGGGATGTTACAAGACCGGCGACCCAGGAAAAAAAAAAAAGGAGCATAGCCGCAACAGAGCTTATGAAACAGAAATAAAAGGAGAATGATCACCTATTATACAGGATTCAAGGAGAATTATGAGGTGAGTGATTTTCACTCGTCCTCATAGTTCTAGCCGACCTGTGACAATGAAACTGTCCCAGGTCGGCTCTGTAGATCGGGAAGTGAGCGAACACATACCGGCGCTCACTCACTTCTCAATCCTGTGCTGGCAGAGAGTCATGACAGGGGAGGGACTGTATTATCCCCTCCCCTGTACGATCCTCCAGCGCTGACTGGCGGAACGGACAGGGGAGAGGGCGGGTACAGCTGGCTCTGCCTTTAGATTGGCAGAGCCGCTATCACTAACGCAGCTGGTTGGATACACGCAGCTGCGGTATCTCAGTATACCGCGAGCTGTAGCTCGCGGTATACCGAGCTTTGGGTTGACGGGAGGACGCTAGTTTGTGTCCGCCCGTTACCCTTAGGAGAACTATGGGGAAAAGCCCTAACCCCATAGTTCTCTTTTAAAAGGTGGGATTTATTAGTGGGTCAATGAGTGCAATAAAAAAAAACAAAAACAAAAAAAACACACACATGAAGATACTGCTTAAAAGAAATGACCTATCCAAATATGAGAAGAGTTCTGCCTGGAGTTCAGTTTTTGTGATCCTTAAAGAACTCTGAGAAAATCTAAAACTTACCCTTGCAGTGGGGCTACTGCTGAACTTCAAGGGTTAAATGCTCATTTTTAGAGAGCGCAAATAAAAGCAGTTTTGCTCCCCTAAACCTCAGTCCTCCGTTCCGGGCTATAGAATTTGCGTTGGCGCCCTTACTTCCTTATGCAGGTCAATGGTCCTGCATCAGACATAATGACATCAGTAGTCCTTAGACTGCCGGAGGCCAGGGTAGAGGAGGCTGCGGGGACCACTCTTGCAGACCATCACGTAAGTAAATCTGCTTTGTGTCCCCCTAGACAAAATGAGCACTTAACCCTTCCAGGGCAGGGGTAGCCCCACTACAAGGGTAAGTTTTTGATTTACCCGGTGTTCCTCTTTAACACATTTGAACATTCTCTCCCTAAAACGATTCCCCTCCACTCAGCTAAAGCATACCGCCCCAGCTGTCACCCATCTGATCAGAGCAGCAGGCATATACAATGTCACAGGAAGAATACAGAACGCTGTCACTCTCAAACTAGTTTTTCAGCTTCATTAAAGTATAAACTAGGCTAAGTCACACGCGTGTGGCTCTTGGGGGATCAGCCACACTCATTACCTTTTCATCTAAAGCTTTGTGATGTTCAAACAGGGACTTCAGAGCTTTCAAAACTTCGACTTCACTCGACACTCCGGCTGGAGACTGAGCCTGCCGCTTCACCACCGTCATTCGCAGGGAGCGCTCATGCCGTGAAACCAGACACTCCAGATGTTCTAAGAGGAGCTGGAGAGAACACCACACAATGAGGACAAACCACAGAATTTCTACATCTGCCCTGCGTAGTATTAACAGCTAATAAGGAACAGAGAACAAGCTGGAAATATTAGATTGGTTTTCATTTTCACAATGTCTCGGATTTTTGTCCATTGGTGGTAATCATCCAATAGTGACAATATATCCATAAACTGAATATAACGGGTTAGAAAACTAAAAAAAGTGAAAGTGCAGATCAGATAAAGTATTACTAAAAGCAAAGTTCATGGTTTCAAGTCACACTGATATTTAGGGTGCAACATGGTAAAATTGCAGACCCCACTTCCACCAAGCCTGCCCCCCTTCCTGGATCGTGGCATTCTTCTTGCCGCAGGCTGTTGCTGGTGTTTGAAATTGGTGCAGCTATGCGTGGCTCCCCCACACAACCACGTCACCTATTCACAGATCATTTGACAGCCATTACGGCAGAGGGACTTGTAGTTCTCAAAAGGGATACACGTGTGATGACATCACCACACTTGTAGTCCAATGATTCTTTTTCCCATCCATGTTACTAAATGAATAGACATTGACAGGAGGAAGAGTGTGCAGGAGCCAGAGCATTGCACCCACGATCTACTGATTGCGGGTGCAATGCTTTGAAGAAGAGCTCTGGTAGTTCGGTGGGCTACCCCCAAACTGCAAGGGTTAAGCTCACTTGATCATCCAAGCTGGCTGGCTCTTAGACCGGTCCCTAGAGCGTCACTCTCCCCTGTTCTGCAGTGGTTTAGGGTCCCGGAGTCATCATATATACAGCGTATTAGGACCTGAGGATGCAGAGTGACATTCCATCACTGCAGCGGAGGAAGAGACAGGAGGAAGGGAGCGGAGTGACAGTGAGCTGGCTCCGAGGATCCAGCGAGTATAACTATTTTATTTTAAACTAGGAAAAAACAAACAAGCACCTAAACCTTGCAGTGCGGGGGTAGCCCCATTGCAAGGGTAATAATATTTTTAACTGGAGTTGTTCTTTAAAAAGAGAATTATGGGGAGATTGAGACGCTCTCGTCCCCATAATTAGAACGGACGTGTCAAACTGACTGTATTGATCGGGAACTGAGAGATCGCACACTGTCAAATCGCAAAGTTCCCGATCATCTCCAAGCAGAGAGCGATGACTGTCACTTACCGCTCCCTGCAGGGATTCCCCGCTGTTTCTGCAGTGCTGACTGGAGGGACTGGGAGGGGGCGGACACAGCTGGCTCTGCTTAGAGAGGCAGAGCCAGCTGTCAAATCAGGCAGCGGGGTGGATCCCGACAATATTGTTGGGATCTGTTCCGGCTGCAGCGCAGGTCTGAGCTGTCAGCATATAGCAGACAATGGCCCGCTATATGCCGTGTTTCGAGTCACAGGAGGACATTAGTAACGGTCCTCATGTGACCGTAAAGAGAACTTGGGAGGGAAAAAAAGTTAGGGCCATATTCCTCTTTTAAAAAGGAGAGGTTCACCTTTTGCAAACATTAAAAAAAAATGCATATTTTAATAGTATGAAAAAAAAATGCATTCATTTAATTTTTCCATTGAAGCCTGGAGAGCATTGCAATCATCATCAATAGATCATGGCTGCAAAGCTCAGGCTAATACACAGCTGCCAGCCAGGCAGCCCTCCGTCCCGAAGGTACGGAATTTCAGTTATAAGATAAGGAAGGACGGCTGGTCTACAAAGTGCATTACATCACCTTGTACAGCATCTTGCCGCCCTCCCACAGGTTACATACATGGACAATGGTGTTGATGGGACATGAAGTCCAGTAGGAACATAGATCCCGGGAATGAATGATTTGGCTGTGTGGGAGGAGCCCCGCACAGCCACGTAAAATTTGAAAAATCAGCAAGAATGAAAGTGAAAGAAGCTTTTATTAAGCATGCTATGCAAAATCACTTTAGGTACGCATGTATGCTGTCATGTTGCATGTTACACCCTAAATATGGGTGTAACATGAAACTTGGAGGAAAAGGTGAACTTAGGCTTTACAGTAACTGACAGCAGTTTTAACCCTCCCCTACTCTATTTAAAAATGGGCTTTGGCCCATTTAATATCTAAACCCCATTTCTTTTTTACGTTTTTGATTAAAGGGTTATTAAACCCTCACATGTTTTTGCATATAAGACAACTCTTTCAAAAAGAGTCTCTGCCGCGCGCTCCTGTCCGAACATCTGAAAATTTAAATTGGGCAGCTGCAAAGGATCTTGGGGCGGGGGCATGCGCAGTTTAGATGTTCGGCCGGGAGACGAGGAGAGACACAAGGTAAGTCTATGGAGCAGTGTGCACCCGCACAGACTCCTTGGGACATGAGAGAAGCGGAGGACAGAGGAGTCAGCGCTGGATCGGAGACCCGCACCAGCGCTGGAGGGACATCTGAAAACTACACTAAAGAAGAAACTGAAACGGATTAAGAGACATCATTTAAGGTAAGTCCCTGCACTAACATTGGGGGGAGGGAAAAAAAAAATATGCTTTAATAATCACTTTAAGAGCTTATGCACATGGCAGTAAATGGCCCTACAGTGTACAATATGGCTGTATATTCTCTGCAGAGAGTGACAGGGGATAGCGTACAGCCACCATGTACAAATCAATGGCAAGACCTACCTAATCTATCCAAATGAATTTGTATCCACTCACACTGGTTTTTGCACTAGATATTTGTTGGTTGATCTAAAAGAAGATTGTACAAAGCTGGCCCTAGCTACTGTGAGTGCTAACGCACGGGGAAATATCAAGAGCATATAGCAAGAGTTTCAGGTACTTTTTCCAACTGTATCTACAAAAGGTAATTTTGTTTTTCCTTTATATTTTTTTTCCCAGCTGGAAAATGTTTGGTGCTCTCCAGTATATGTACCCGACACACTTACCCGAGTATTGTTTCTCTCAGCCTTCAGCTCGGCTATTTCTTCTTCCCGTTCCAGAAGCTGCTCCCGGCATATATTGAGCTCCTTAGTAAGTGCTGCAAACTCCTTCAGAAAGAAAGAAGAAAAAAAAAAAACATTTAATAAAATCACTTCAGAATCCCCAATGCAGCTCTAATGTAATTCACTTCTTCCAATATTCTACCAGTGCTGATATAATAGATTACAGTTTCCTCTCCCTGTTAAGATATGAAAAGAGATCAGAAGTGCTTCAGGGAAACCGATCAGTTATTTTTATTGAGAGTATATTTTGAGTCATCATTGTTGTTTTGTTCACCATAAAGTAATTTGATGCGGCTTCCAAATTTTTATACTCTTTGCTATATCATGTTGTCTTTATTGTGTTACAAAATATACTTCCCCATTAGCTGGTACCTGCATTTTACTTCAGTCATTTTTCTGCCTTGATTAACAAGTGACAAAATAAAAATCACAGCCGTATAAAAAGGGAAATAAAAAAGCACATAGTGTTATAGTTACCCGCCTGGCATTGAGGAAGAGGAACAATAAAGCGCAATGATTACACAGCATTAGAAAGAAGAAAGCAGAGTCTGCAGAGGTAATACGTGTCTATGGCTGCTCCAATGTACACAATTTACAAACTATTAACTATTTTTTAATTTTTAACATTAATTACACATATTAGGGATGCACCGACACTAGTATCGGTACTGGTGCCGAGTACTCGTACTCGCCCAAATGTTCTGATGCCTAGCACGATACTTCTTGTATCAGGAAGCCAGGCGCCGTGTTATGACACGGCGCCCGGCTTCCTGATTGGTTGGGAAGCTTGCGAGGGAGCATGGTGCTGGCTTCACGGTAGAGCTGCAGCTAACGATTATTTTCAAAATCGATTAGTTAGCCGATTATTGAGTTCGGTTAATCGGATAAACAATTAAAATAAAGTTTAAAAAATTGCTCCAGTGATGGGACTACTAGTTTGTATTGAGGTTGTAGTCCATCACAGGAGCAAGCTTGGAGCGGTGGAAGTAAAAAAGAAAAAAAAGTAGTGTGGAGGTCAATCCTGGCTTCCTTAAATGGGACTTCCGGTATCGGTATTGGAGAGTACCGAAAAAAATAATAATAATATATCGGTACTTGGTACCAAAATACCGGTATCGATGCATCCCTAACACATATATGCAGATTATTTATGTTAAAGGCATATTAAAGTAAAAAGGGTTTTAAGCTATTTCATAAGCCGATTAAATCCCCGACAATGGATGTCTCTCTTTGATGTCTAAGGCCTTGTTCACACCAAGCGCGGAGCAGATCCGGACCAGAGCAGGTGCAGACCGGATCAAAACTGCGTCCAATGTATTCCTATGGTATTTTGACCTCCAGTTCACATTGCAGCGTGCGGATCCAGACCAGATGAAAAAACTGCGGCAAGCCCCATTTTACCTGCTCTGGATCTGGTCTGGAACGCATCTAAAATGCATGCAAGTGCCTGAAAGCCCATGTTAAACTTAATTTTTTTTTTTTAACCAAAACCGGCCCTAAACGCATCAAAAACGCGTCTAAAACACGGCACAACCCACTGCACTGCGTGTGCAGAAACCTGACCGGATCTGGTCTGCATTTGGTGTGAACTTCCTTCTACAAGCTAGAAGATGGGCGGCTGCTGGAGACTGCTCTGTCCCTTGTGATCTTGCACTGACAGGAAGTTCAGGGAAGCTGATCTGAGAGAGTTAGAGCGGTTCAGAAACACGATGAGTGCTTGGGCAAAATTGTAACAAAATACTTTGCTATGCAATGTATATTTTTTTGATCTGGATGCATTATTGGAAAAAAAGTATGACAGCTTATTACTACTTTAGGTCACGTTTTTTGATGTGACTACAAATAAAAGGCCTATAGTTTACTTTACAGTGAACATTTACATAATAAAAAAAAAAAAAAAAGTGAAACTAGTTTTAAAGATTCACACAATGGATAGTTTTCTGTCCCTAGTCAAGATTTATTTTACCAAAATTGAAAAGGATGAAAATGTTGACAGTAAACTATAGTCTTTATTTGTAGTCACATCAAAAGTGACAAAGTAGTATTAAAGTGACACTAATCTCAGGAGATAAATCTTAAAAATACATACGAGTACCTTAACTATTAACAAAAATGTATCTTATTTGTGTATCACTCGGCTGTAGATCCTCAAATCATCTCTGAATTGGTGCTGACACTGTCCTTCCTTCTGGAAGGGGGGGGGCTACTTTTGTTCCACATGGTCCCTGTGTGTTTTGTAAAGTAGTCACCAATCCAAGCTGGTAATAGCTAAGATACATTTTTAAGGTTTAAAAAGTGTCACTTTGAACTAAAAAGTTTGTTCCAATACATTGCTCACCTATTGTGCAGTACCGGGCGCTAGATACGTTGCAATGCTATTCATTTCAATAGTGGGAAGAAAAAAAAAAGTAGTGCATGTGCTACGTTTTCTAACCAAAATGTAAGGCTAGGTTCACATCTAGCGATACAGATGCCGAGCTGTTTTCACACGACTGTTCATTGAAAACCATGCGGTTATCGTGTGGTTTTCAATGCATAGAGATGTCTATGGGACCCCAAACTGTGCGACAACCGCTCGAAAATAGCTCCTGCACCTTTTCGTGTGACAGGCAATTTCGTCCGCGCGACAAACCGCAAAAGGTGTGAACAGACTCCAATGTGAATCTGTGTTTTGTGTGATAAATCCCCTAGGTGTGAACCTAGTCTTAGGGACTGTGGTATTGTGTATGGCAGCACCCAAATTAATTAGCATTCAAATGAATGGCAACCCAAGCACAACTAGTGCACAGTACCAAATGCTAGGTGTGTTGAGTAGTAGCATGCGCTCTGGTGTGAATGGGCCTAGGTGCCAGCCGAATTTTTCTCTAGTGCACTGGCTACATGGCTCCTGGGATTTGTTCAGTCCTGAGATCAGCTTAACTGCCTTGTTGTTTTCTCTATATTCTTCACACAGCCAGAAGTTATTTGAAGGGTGTTTGCATTTCCTGTAGGCAGTGGGATGCTACATGTGGTGAGTGTGGGTTATAGGGACATCACAAAATTATTAAAAAACAATGATAATGAAACCAAAAACAGGGCCGAGCAAATTCCAGGAGCGAGAAGACCAACGCCTATGGCCTCCAGGACTGTACTAACTGGTACTTTTTTTATAGCAAATTTTTCCATTACTACTAATAACTGTACACAACCCAATAAACACCTCTGGTGGAAGTCACCATGATGGTTTAACAGCTTCACCTTTCAACCGTAGCTGTAAATTCCTCGCCGTCTCGGGCTGGTTAATGATTACAAAGATCAATATCGAATCTTAATGGCTGTAAGTCAGCAGATATCTTCCCACTTGAAAATACTCGAGGGACAAAACTGGGACAAAACTGTTTCATATTAACATGTAGATACAGAGGGCCCGGGGTTTGTGTATCCATGTGACTAAAACAAACTGTAACTACAGAAAAGGAATGACAATCTGTCTTGCTCCAGAGTTCATTTCTTGCAGACCGAACTGCAGGGCAACACCAGAGTATAGGAAAGGAATTCCAGGAGACAACGCGGGGCCAGTGACCTTTCAGCCCCGGTTCTGTACGTACACCGCAATAGAGGATGGGCTGCAGCTGACGCCAAGCGAGGCTTACAGGCCACGGCATGGGAAAAGTACCAACGTGATGAGTTTGGCAGAAAGAAAAAAGGACGTACCTCTGGATAAATCCTTTCTAACAAGACATGCAAAGTGCAAGACCCTAGATTCCGCTAATCCGAAATCCTAATAAAGAGTTTACAGCGGCTTAAAAGGAAAAACACACTCCGCAGTCTAATGGCAGTTTTAGTCTTTGAAGCATAAAATGAATCGGGAAGAAAAAGGATGAGCTAACAAAGTACCAATCTTTCCTCATATTGCAGCATGTAACTTTACAAAACATTTGACAAACGAGATATTGTACGCTCACAACAATTGTTCCATTATGACTGTAGATGTGTTTGATACCTAGAATCATTTGTGAGCAGAACATCACAGAAGGAAGCCATTGATACCTACTCTTAAAGTGTAAGTAAAGCAGGAAAAAAAAAAAAAAAAAGAGGGCCCCCCAGGAGCTTTAAGCCATAATGTGTCAGTATGCACAGCATATTATGGCCAACCAACCTGCCAAAGTGACCCCTCTGCCCCCCACCTAGATGTCTGCGCTCTCCTCCCTCACTGACACTTCCACCTTCGTCCTGGTCTTCTTCCGAATGACGAGGGAGCAAGGAGCCGGCTTCCCAGCCAATCAGGAAGCCGGGCAGCGTGTAATGACGCGCTGCCCGGCCTCCTGATACCGGAAGTATTGAGCTAGGCATCAGAGCATTTGAGAGAGTACGAGTACTTGCCCAAATATTCGACATTGGCACCTATACTAGTATTGGTGCATCCCTAACACATTGATCCTGCCAGAAATATTACAGGGTGGCTCCTTTCCCTTGCAGGGTCCTATGGAGTCACCCTTGTGTGTGCGTTAGTAAGCTGTGTGTGGCTCCACAAATACAGAGACAGCAAGACAATCCAATCCTCAGCTCCTTGCTAACCCACTTCTCCAAGCTACTAGATGAACAGCGGTCGTAGACTGCTCTGTCCCCCTTATGATCTTGTGCTGGACAGGAAGTTCAAGGAAGCCGAGCCGTTTGGAAACATGACAACTAAGTGCTTGGGTAAAATTATAAAGAAATGCTATGCTGGGCAATGTATATTTGTTTGATCTGGATTCATGACCAATAATAAAAAATAAAAAAGTTTGAGTATTTAAATGTAACTTTAAACTCTGATAAAAAGGTCCTTACACATTATTATAATGTTCTGGAATGCCGAGACTGCAATGTTAATACAATACTGGGTCTGATCATGAGTAACTACTACTTGGCACGGATTCTGAAAAATGTGGAGGTGTACCGGACTGACTTGTGCTCCAGAAAAGACACTGATAGTAACCTCCAGAAGTCCTTGCAAGCTTAGTAGGTGACTACATGGATTTTTTTCTTCAAATATGTAAAATCAAGTCTCGAATAAACAGAAAAAAAAAACAAAAAAAAAAAAACACATGTACAGACAGTAGGACAATTAGGATGTACATTGTACACATGTGATGTGTGAGTTAAAGTGGGTAAGAGATGGGATTGTAGCTTCCAGGGAATGAGAAGTTGTGTGTATTGTAGCATGAGAGGGATCTCTGACGCAGCTGGACCTCAGTCTGCAGCTCACCCCTAAAGGTGGCCATACACTGTACAACCATTGCAAGACCTTAGTCTTGCGATGGTTTTAAAGTGATTAAAAAAACGTACGATCTGCCCATCTTGGAGAGGCAGATCGCACTCTCGATCATTGCAAGCCCGCCCCCCTGAGGGGCGGGCTTCCAATGACCGCAATGCTGAACGGGCAGTGTGCGCGTGCGCACACCGGCCCGTTCGGCATTTGTCTCCCGAGCACCGTTCAAACCACCCGAAAATCGTACGATTTTCGGCTGGTTTTCTAGCGTGCTCCTTAGACAAAAGTGTGAACGAAGACGTGCGACCGTTTCTACTGTACGGTCGCACGTCTTCGTTCACACTGCTCGATTCTCGTACGATCGCGAGATTTCCCGCGATTCTCATACGAGAATCGAACAGTGTATGGGCACCTTAAGGCCTGGTTCACACCTGTACGTTTTGTAGCGCGTTCAACGCTCTACAAAACGCTCAAACATGAAAATCCCATTGTTTTCTATGGGTATGGTTCACACCTTGCCGTATTTCAGCCCGTCTGAACGCGCTACAAAACGGCCTACACCTGAAAAGGTACATGAGCTTCTTTGCAGCGTTTTTGTCTCGCGTTTCCATTGGGATACAGCCAAGTAGCCCTTGGAAACGCGCGTTTGTTGCGCGTTTTTGTTTACCGTGAATCGCGGTAAAACGCGCGTCACGAAACGCACGACAAACGCGCATATTCAATATGCCTAGGTGTGAACAGAGCCTTACAGTCTGACCCATACTGGCACTATAGGCTGCATTAAAATATGCCGTGGGTAAGTATTTGGCATTTTGCACAATAGAGTAGGGAAATGGCCAGGGAGGGATCACTTTGATGCACTTTTCCAGCTTGAACATATAATGTAATACAGTGATACCTCGGTTCACGAACTTAATTCGTTCCACCATTCTGGTTGCAAACCCAATCAAACTGTGATCAGACCGCGATCTCGACTAGAGGAAGCCAAGACCATGTGTCAGAGCAGAGAAGATGACTGCGGTTACGTTTGCCACCCTATGTGGAGTTCGCGAACGGAAGCAAAATTTTGCCCAACTTCCTGTTTGCAAACTGAATTGTTCGCGAACAGAAGCTTTCGTGAACCGAGGTAGCGCTGTATATGTGAACCAAACCTATACGTTTTTAAGAAACCTTTTTCTTGAAATACGAGAGAGCGTATAGGAGCTTGCAAAGTGTTAATTCACAATTTATAGTAGCTTTTGGCATGATATATTACTAGAGATGTAGGAAGGGTGTTGTGCTGTAAAGGTGGAGTTTTGGGAAGTGATGTAGAGTTTGGCAGTGTGGTATCACATAGGAACTTTTGAAGGTGTCAACTATTTCTGCCAATTGAGCGGAGAGTAAAGTAAGCTGGATTAAAAAAAAAAAAAAAAAAAAAGAAGAAGAAGAATTAAAACAAAGCTGGAGTATTACTTTCTCTCCAATATTGTGCAGCCTCAACTTTCCAGTGTCTATGATTTTCAAGAGAAAATAGCACTCGAGTGGTGCCAGAAATACCATGCATCCAAATTCCAAGTTTACAGATCTGTTCCTAATAAAACACTGCGGATAATTCCAGTTGCTTTGTGTCAAGAGCTACATGCTTCGACATTTCCCTTTCAGCGCTCTGCTGGCAAATAGGAAGGGAGGAAATAAATGCATTTTATGTTACATAGTATTTGAGGTTGAATAAAGACATTAGTCCGTTATTTTTGAAGAAATCTGTTTTGCAGTGAGCACAGAGACCCGACAGCGGCAGTCTGCCCCCAATACTATCCAGCGGAGGGTGGTCCTCTCCTCATCTGGCCCACTGACTATTCCAAATGGGTCAGTTGAGGTGATCGCGTTCCACAACAGCCAGATGCTGCCTTTCAGCAGATTTAATGTCATTTATTTGGGTTTTACATAGCGGCAAACAATGCTAGGGAAGAACGCAACACAACAGATTGGATTACCGGCTGTTTACTATTGGCATGTTAGATCTAAAAATAAACATTTCTCCGGCCATTTCTGAGCCAATCTGCTAACACTTTTCAAGCAGTAAATGCCAACAGGAAACCCAGAAAAAATATTTTACTTTTTTTTTTGCAAGTGAGAATTTTGGACGCAGTGGGTCACAAGGCTCACTTTGGTGCAGCCGGCATAGACCTACCCCCTGAAGCAGGAGACAAAAAGGTATATTTTCACACACAGAAAGGTGAACTGCAACCTGCTCTAAAGGTTGGTGTAATAAACCTATGAGCCGATATCTTCACTCATGTGGAAGACCTTTGAGTGCATTCCAAACCTTTTTCTTTGAAGAAACTGGGCAGTTAAGAGATTTCGGTAAGCAATACTAAAATACATTTTTTAGTACATTCTTTCTACAAGGATATAGAGAGATTAAAAACAACTCCCCTCAACCGAAAAGAATACATTGACAACTATATATTATTTGGCCCATTAGCAGCAGAGATTGCCAGAGCCCTGTTCTTAAAGGAGAACTATGGGGTAAGTTTTTTTCCTTATAGTTCTCCTTAGTGTCACGGGAGGACATATACTAACGTCCATCCCGTGGCCCAAAGCATACTGACAGTGCCGCAGCCGGGACGGATCCTGACAATGCTGTCGAGATCCACCCAGCTGCGTGACAGCTGGCTCTGCCTATCTAGAGGCAGAGCCAGCTGTGCGTGCCCCCTCCCGGTTCGTTCCTCCACTCAGCGCTAGAGGATGGGAGAGGGGAGGGGGAGCAGTGACTGACAGTAGAGAGATGATCGGGAAGTGAGCAGATCGCTGCATGTTTCTGCTCACTTCCCGATCAATAGCCGACCAGTGACAGCTTCTTTGTCACAGGTTGGCTCTAACTAGGCGGTTGAATGTAAAATCGCTCACCTCATAGTTCTCCTTTAATGCAAACCATTTCCTTCTCCAATGGTTACAGAAACTGATTTTATATACGGGCTATTTATCTTCTAAACAACTCATCCCTGCATACACAATCTACATGGAGTCTGTCCCTCAAGGCCACGTTATTCCCACATTGGCAGCTGCCATATTCCCTTTGGCAGAACAGAGAAGACAAGGCCAGGCTGTCAATTGCAGCCCATACATCAAAAAATGTTTGCCCATTCGGTGACTGCCATGGCACAGCTTTTTAGAGGGGAGCAGGAATACAGTAAAGACCATGTGCAGTGGTTATAGATGGAAAAGGCAGGCTTAGCTCTTGACTTCTGACAATTGAATCTGTAGCCAGCCTATGGACAATCAAAAAATACATTCTTGATTGTCCATCGCAAGGCTACAGATTCAATTTAAGCATCCCAATCTGTACCTCGTTGATTATACATTCTAAACAAGCAGTAAAGGAGCTTCCAAGCTGAACACTGGCCAGAAATGTATAGTACAGAGGTTACTTACCTTTCATTTGAGCAATTTCTTCTTGTTTTTCTACACAAGCATCGAGAAATCCCCACTTGAATAATTCATAAAAAGGGACATGTGTCCCCTTTAGTTCCAAAATGTAAGAGCGGTAGCCTCAATGCCCGCTATTCCTCTGGCCACCGGTCTTTTAACATCTCCTGCGTAGTTCTGTTATCAGTGAGCCGCTTGCTGTAAGCAGGAGGACCCGCAAGTCTCAAGACCGCTGGTCATATCCCCCACCTCCCTAACGTTCCATAATTTGATTGACAGACCAGAAGACTCATAGTCTATCCTCCCATCAAGACCTTACATTAAGCCACAGACCAGGAGATTTCTGATCTGTTCCACCCATCTATGTCCACAATCCTGCCTGCACGCCTACCGAGTACAAGTCCCATTGCATGATGAAAATTTTAGTCTAAAAGAACAGCGATTGTCAGTACCAGGAAGTTACAATGACCGCAGACATTTTTATGAAGGTGGATTTTACAAAACACATGCAAGTTAGGGAAAAACAGTTTTTTGCTATGGGAAAGGACTAGAAGTATTGGCGAGATTTTTAATCAATCCTGGAATTAACCTTTAAAAGACGCCCTCACTAACCACTATACTGGAATGCACTGTAGAGCAATTAATTCTCAAATTGTACTGCAAATTCACTGAACTTGTTTTCTTAGTAGCTTAGCTCACTCCTCCTCTATGTTTACATTCAAGATTAGAGGACTGATGATGTGTTGGGGAATGGTGTGTGGTAACTAACCTCTAGCCAAATCCTCTTCCATTATTAATAGTACAGCCTTGGTAAACAAATTGTTACTTTAACAGTTGTGGTCTACAATTGGTGAAAAAGTCTTCCAAGATTCTACTCTGCCTCCACAATGAGTAATAGTCATGGAAATAAAGCCGCATGCTGAGAAAGCCAATAGACAAAGACAAAGCTACAAAGCAAAAGCTGGAGATGGAAACCAATAGCAGATTTGTCGCCTGGCTCACAGGTTTTGTTGCTTCTCCGAGGTTTTTCTCTACAGTTGACTCTTTCTTTCCAGTACCTTCTAAGAACAGAAGTATCAAACTCTTCCCAGGCTTACCTTACTAGTGCTGTCACAGTGAAATGGGGGCGAGTAGGTACTGGTGGCTTCAATGGATAGAGCCTCAAAAAATAGGATTTTGTACTCACCGTAAAATCCTTTTCTCTCCGTTCATTGAAGGACACAGGCAACAGATCGTAGATCCTGAATGGTAGGGTAATATCGCCACCTGCAGGAGAAGGACGCTAGGCACAAAACTAAAGACCAATTACAGCCTAGGGGCGGCCCCTGCCGGTGGCCAAACCCCCCACCTGCTGACAAGTCTCCAGTTTAGTAACAAGCAGTTAGGAGTGTACACCCCATAAAGAGGGCGGGGCCTGTGTCCTTCAATGAACGGAGAGAAAAGGATCTGTTGCCTGTGTCCTTCAATGAACGGGAGAAAAAATAGGATTTTGTACTCACCGTAAAATCCTTTTCTCTCCGTTCATTGAAGGACACAGGCCCCGCCCTCTTTATGGGGTGTACACTCCTAACTGCTTGTTACTAAACTGGAGACTTGTCAGCAGGTGGGGGGTTTGGCCACCGGCAGGGGCCGCCCCTAGGCTGTAATTGGTCTTTAGTTTTGTGCCTAGCGTCCTTCTCCTGCAGGTGGCGATATTACCCTACCATTCAGGATCTACGATCTGTTGCCTGTGTCCTTCAATGAACGGGAGAGAAATTATACCCGGTAGTAAGCTTTCTGACCTTCCTACCTTGGTATGGTCATGCCTAAAACAAGCCCAATCCATCATAAGGATCACTACAGTGAAGGGCATACATTTGCTGCATACATTGCACCTAGGTGCACAGAAGCTACATGATACTAGTCAATATAGCTCCATTCCTTTGATGTACAGACTTAATGTGAAGAAAGAAAGTCGGGGAGTCGCCACTCCCAGTGAAACTCACCCATTCTACATAGTATGAAGAATATTGTGCTGTGCAATATGGAGGCTGCTGACTATCAAACAGAAAATGAGGTTACATGGATATCTTTGGTTTCCATGTTTCTACATTCTGCTAGATGCTCACTGACTGAGTGAAATCATAACTCATTATTGACATATACGATGCAGCATCCCAAAGATGCTGGATCAGTATGAAAGGTAGAATCCTAGTTCGAAAAACATTTTTAGCAATGGCAGCCACCATCCTACTGCCAATTCTTTGGTCTATTAGACCATTAGGCCAATAATAAGGACCATCCTTAGCTGTGTACATATTGTATGTGCATAAATCCCACTTGTCACTTCAATAGGGTATACATGGGACTAATTTCGCACAGTGGGTGCTGCTGTTGGCACCCTTATGCCCGGCATCCCTCAACCAGCTGATTGAAGGAGCTGGTTGGACAATTATCTGCCCAACTGAGTTAGCAGTCAACCAGCTGCAGGCTCCGTTCCCGTATTCTGACAGCAGCCACCAGCCCCCGTCAGAATACAATGCAAACAGTGGGGAATTTGTGCATCTACGCTCGCAGGCGTTGATGGGGGGGGGGAGAATCTGTTCTATTGTTTTCGCTCAGCCTGCGGGTTAAAAGGAAAAAAAATAGAAACATGTATACCTGACATTACAGAACATATCTTGCTACAGAACGATATTCCTTTGATCTTTTAGCTCCTTGTGGCTAATCAATACAAAAAGAACAATTTTAGGCAATTACACCAAACAAACTCGGCAATAATTTTGTGGCTTTTGAAGCAAAACAAGTGAAGAAAACTTTTTTTTTTTTTGGCATTTACTTCGCTTTATTCTTTAACATGGCGGTCACTGTCTCAGCGGTCCTGAAAAAGATTTACATTAATAGTATAAGCCTGAAGAACAAGCTTTCTTCTTAGCACTCTGAAAATGAGTTTAGTCCTCAGTTTTGTAATAACCGTATCTGCTCCATAAAAAGTTCTCTTACTCAGGAAATTTAAATTCAATTCAGCTTGTCTTTAAAAGAAAAGAACATGGAAGAAGCTGATACATTGCATACATTTATAGAGCTCAGACGTCAGGTTGCAGGGGAACAGCTCTACGATAATGAAATGGAAAAAGATTGTATCTAAGAATTGATTTTAAGTTGCTAACCGCAGACTTTCCATTATCCTGCGTCTGAAAACCTTTTGTCTCATCGCTTTACGAATGTGAATGAGCTTAATGTTCGGGAGCCAAAGCTCTACTGCCTAGGATGACCCAAGTTTCTCACGGCCAACTTCCTCGGCCTAGAAATGCACACACTTCCGTGCAAACTTTTCTTTGCTAAATCTGCATATGCTGATGGGGGGGGGGCTCCAAGTTGTTCACGGAAAAGGTCTTTAATTTGCTTGACATGCACAGTTGCACATACTACACAAACAGGATGTCATGTGTGACTATGGAGACTGGATGAATATAATGCAATAATAAATGTGAACCAGCCAATTTTCTACTCCCGCTGACCTGCTAATACTTAATCAGAATATAATTCTACCATAATATACGGCATTGCTGATGCCCGATCCCTCCTTGTAGAGTTTATGTCTTCCTTTTTACACTACACAAGTGATAAGAAACATACACTGAAGATGCCGGTACATGAATATCAAACTGGCTGTGGACTGGTGGTATTCCAGCGAGAGTCAGGCACGAAACTTAGGCAGTGTGTGTAACCAGTCTGTAAAATTGACGGCTGAACGGTGACATCAGCCAATCAGCAGAGTGGCTTAGTGGGTAACACTTCTGCCTTGCAGCACTGGGGTTCCCAGTTCAGGACACTATTTGCAAGGAGTTTGCATGTTCTCTTTGTGCTTGTTTGGGTTTCCTCTGGGGTACTCTGCTTTCCTCCCACCCTCCAAAGACATACTGGCAGGTTAACTGGCTCCTGTCTAAATTAGCTCTCCACCTGTGTACAATAGGGACATTAGATTTTAAGCTCCTTGTGGGCAGGGACTGATGTGAATGTGCATTATATAAAGCACTGCGTAAATTGTCAGCACACTATATAAATACCTGTAATATATAAACAATAATCAGCTGCAGTCACTGTTCAGCTATTCTCACAGCGGCACACTCGCCACGATCAGAATATAATAGTGGTGATTATTATTATTACATAGTATTTATATAGCGCCAAACAATTTGCGCAGTGCTTTACAATATAAGGAAGACATTACAGTTACAATTCAAGACAAGATGGTAAGGAGGGCCCTGCCCCTGAGGGCTTACAATCTAAAAGAGGAGGGGGAAATGATACATGAGGAAGCTGTGGGGATGAATTATGTGAGAATGTGAAGGTTCAGTGGTTAGGTTGAGGTGGGATAGGCTTCCCTGAAGAGATGAGTCTTTAGGGAACGCCTAAAGGCAGTCAAGGTGGGCGATAGACGGACAGGTTGGGGTAAGGAGTTCCAGAGGATGGGAGATACTCTAGAGAAGTCCTGGAGGAGAGTATGGGAGGAGTGGACAAGGGAGCTGGAAAGCAGGAGGTCAATGGATGAGCGGAGGGGATGTTTAGGGTGCTACTTTGAGACAAGGTCTGAGATATATGCGGGGGCAGGAGTTGTGGATGGCTTTATAGGTGACTGTTAATATTTTGAATTTTATCCTCTGGGCGAGTGGAAGCCAGTGCAGGGATTGGCAGAGGGGGGATGCAGACACTGAGCGGTTGGTAAGGTGAATGAGTCTGGCAGCTGCATTCATGATAGACTGAAGGGGGGATATCCTGTGTAGTGGAAGGCCAATGAGGAGGGAGTTGGGATGGGATCGGATTCCCCCATCCATGCAGAACACTGAACTGAGCTTTTTTTCCCCCTCATTCATCCTGAGAAACCGATAAGTGCATGGCCAGATTTAAATCAGAGACATCAAAAACACTGAGCGACCATCAATGGCTACATGAGCAGGGCTCGAAAAATCCACTCGTCTATGACGAGTGGACGGTGGAGCCCGACGAGCAGCTTCCTGGCCGGCCGTTGTAATTACACGGCCGGCCGGGAGCTTAACACAGTCAAGCGATCGAGTGTCTCTATAGACGCTTGATCACTTGTATCAGCATCTGTCACTGCCGTGTTCGGTCCCGAGATCCGCTGTGCCCGATGCGGCCGGGACCGGCACGGCTCTGTGACAGGAGATCAAAGGGAGTTCAGTATACGAACTCCCTTTGATCTCCTCTCAGTCCCCGAATGCAGGAAGTGATGTATATTACATCACTTCCTGCATTCAGTACGGACAAAAAGGAACAAGCGCACTACCAAAAGTTACTACAAATTAGGCTTCCAACAGGGCAGTGAAAACAGTGTGTGAGCTCTTGAAAACAGGGAGAGGAACCCTGTGTTAGCAAAAAACGAACAGTGTGTGTGTTAAGAGCGCTACTACTGTTTGGGCACAATTAAACAATCATAAAATGTAACAATACTGTTTCACACTTAGGATGACCAGAATACAAAGTGACTCACTTTTAGGTGTCCTGGGGTGCCTTGGAGATGGTCCGATGGAACCCCCCAGGACACTAAAAGTGAATCACTTTGTATTCTGGTCAGCCTAAGTGTGAAACAGTATTGTTACATTTTATGATTGTTTAATTGTGCCCAAACAGTAGTAGCGCTCTTAACACACACACTGTTCGTTTCCTGCATTCAGTGTCACTCTCCAGCTAGAGAAGCTGATGAAGCCGATCTCTGCTTCATCAGCTTCTCTTGGGGTCCCTAGGTGACTTTAGGGGTCTTGGAGACCCCTGATGTCTCCATTAAGAGGACCTGTCATGTAAATTAGCTATCCCATAGGGGGCTTCTTAGCCCCCCATGTAATAGCAATAAAATTGCGTGTTAAAAAAATAAATTAATATAAAAATGAAAGAATCATAGAAAAATAAAAAAGCATAAAAAAAATTAAAAAAGAAAACACATTTTTAAGTCCCCGCCCCCCACATACACACGTAGATATGCGCCGGGTGCGCCTACGTACGAAAACGACGATTGCGCCTATTGTGCCGCACATGTTACATATGGCCGCAAATTTCAGAGTGAGAGCAATAATTCTAGAGCCATTAATCACTGATAACACTAAACTGATGAGCAGTAAAAGCATTTTAATCGTCGCGTACGGGCGTTTTTTGTGATTTTGCAGGCGCACGCAATTTTAAGGCGTGCGCCTGCGTGACCCCGATTTTTATGTTGTACTAAAAATATGGGTAAGAATAAATGTTTTATAACATAGGGAAACTTTTTTTTATTTTTTACATTTATGGTACTTTTTTCATGATATAGTTAAAAAAAATAACCCCCGTGGGGTCACAAAAGAAAGCTCTATCTGTCCCCAAATTTTTTTAACATATATTGCACGGCTATAGTCAGGTCATGCTGACTGGTGAAATTTTTGACTGACTGGTGAGACACCGCCAAATTTTTCAAGCCCTGTACATGAGCGACCATCAATGGCTACAAATCTCTAAGGGCTATTCATAGGCAAAAGTTGAAATGTGGGATGGCCTTGATGAGCAACAACCTTTTTTCCCAGAAAATAAATAGAACACTCTCTGGTAATACAACAAAAATATGAGAGAGCAAGCTTGCCAGTATGGGTAATGTTATGTACTAATGATCTTCAGGTAAACACTACACTATAAACTTCAGGTAAACACTAAAAATAAACTATGCGTTCCCCTCAATACTGTAATGAACAGTTCTGCACCCGGCAGTATGTACTGTATAAGCATTTTGTGCCCAGATGACTCAATGCGACACAAAAGGCTAGCTATGTGTTCCTGCACTGGCCGTTGGCTGTAAACCAAACCTGCGACCATCTGTTCAGCAGAAAGCTCAACACGCTGTATGAACACAGCCCTGTATTAATGGGATTAGCCCCTCCATTGGTGGGGGACTCTCTCAGGCCTCATTACAAGCTGTAAGCTACACATACAGACTTCCTACCATCCGTACAATCACTGCAGGGTCTATTCACCTCCGCCAGATACATTTGTCTGCTCTCTGGCACCGGGGCCAGGAAAGTATTCATTTTACTGCAGAGCAAGACAAAGGCACTACTGTAGCAGTACTCCAATAACCTGCGGGACAGAAGATCAAAACTATACGGGATCCTGGATAAGGTCAATTATCTGTCTGTTGTATGGGCAATAAAAAGAGCAGATTGTAAGGCCGTCGCACATGTATTTCACTCATCTTCCAGGTATATACAGTATATCGGATAGCTCCAGCAATGGCTGAACACAAAAAAAAGCCTTTTAGGCAACACTATTAATACATTGTGATTGCCAATTAACACTTTAAATAAAGAAACAAACAAAACCATTTACTAGTCAATGTTCTGCAAGAAAGTGTGAAGCTGCCCATACACCTATAGATTATCTGCAGATTTTCTATGGTCAGATGGAAAAAGTGCAACAGATTCCTCCATCTACGCTAAACTGTGTGGATGAAGGAATCTTCCGCTGGGCCAAGCTTCAGTATCTTGCTAGTCGGCCCCGCTGGCTCTCAAAATACCTGAACAATCTCATTGGATGCCGGCATTGTTCAGGTGTTTTGAGAGGCAGCGAGGCCGACTAGCCCGATACTGAAGCTTGGCCCAGCGGGAGATTCCTCCATCCACACAGTGTAGCGTAGATGGAGGAATCTGATGCACTTATTCCATCTGACCATAGAAAATCTAGGTGTGTGACCAGCTTAACAATAAATAGCGTATATCAAACTTTGGTAATGGGGGAGCTATAAAGATGACCCCAGCAGCATAGGTCGCGATTCTTAGTTTGCTTTAATTCAAGTGTGTAAAAAAAAAAAAAAAAAAAGTAATTTAAAGTGTTCCTCCAGCCAAAAATTAAGGCTCTATCATTTGCAACCATCTTGTATTATGCATACATTGATGGTATGTCCATTTTAAAAGCTTTTTTTGTTGCAAAGAATGTATCTGGTGATCCCGCCTTTTGCCTGAATCCGAGCAGATTTCCTGTCCTGGGTTGACAACGTAACTCAGCTGCTCTGCAAATGGCTGAGGTCCCCAGGGGGGCCCAAAAACAGCACCGCTGTATGCAAAAACCAAAAGCGCAGGCCATTCTGATGCTTCCTCCAGTGCGCATGCGCCTCTACAGTACCACTACAGTCTCTTTACCGCTCCTCACTTCACTCTCAGGTCCTGACGGCAGTGCCGGGGAAAACTAACAATGGCTGTAACATGAAACATTGTCCAAAAAGTAAAATTTAGCCTTTCAAACATTTCCCAAGCACAACATTTGATTATACTGCAGTTTACCAGTTCTGAGATGTGGTGGCTGCTTTTATTTTCTTTTTCAGGCTCCTTTTCCATTTATTTTCAAACTTGGGGCCCTGCCAGTAACACAGCAGACCCAGGATGACAACGCTCACTCATACTGCATCCAAGGAGGAGCATCACTGTCACCCTAGGAGGAAAAGTGTTAGGACTCCCGAAAACCTTGCCTCTCCTCATCTCCATGACATAGGGTGATGTTTTTTAGCACACAGAGTTAAGGAACAACTCTGATAACAGGCAGCAAAAGGCAGATGACAAGAAGATAATAGTACAAGTAGTATTATACTCAAACTTTTATTCAAGATGGAATCCAGAACAAATATACATTGCCCAGAAAAGTATTTCCTTAAAATGTTGCCCAAACACTTAGTCATGTTTACAAACTGCTGGCTCCAGCTCTCTCAGCTATACTTTCCTGAACTTCCCATTCAGTACAAGATCACTAGGGACAGAGAAGTCTCCAGCAGTGTCCATCTGCTAGAGGGAATGGGAGGAAGGAAGGATAAAGGGAAATAGGGGGTGGGGTAGTAGGAGGGCTGCTTGCTTTGCCTTGCTGTGCCTGTGTGCTTGTGTGCTTATTGAGAGACACACAGCTTACTAGCACCCACAAAAGGTGACTCCATTGGACCCTGAAAAGGAAAGGAGCCACCCTACTACAGGACATCAGCCGATTCTGCAGGAAACTAAACTTTTTATTCATCAAGGAGCAGCATCCATTGTAAGTGATTTCATCAGCATTTAAATACTTTTGACTTTATTACTACTATATTCTGATATTTATTATTTCTAGTAAGCTCCGTGGGTATTTTTTGCACACAAATACAACAAAACACTTTCAATTGTATATTTAACAGACCAAAAAAAGGAGCAAAGAACAGAAGTTCCCAGTTACGGTTTGCACAGGAAAGTGCCTGTGAAGTTTGAAACCATATAAATATATAGTGTTGCTATGTAAAGCAGAGTTACTTATTGTATTATTATTGTACAGGATTTATATAGCGCCAACAGTTTGCACAGCGCTTTACAATATAAAGGAAGAAATTACAATCACAATACAATTCAAGACAAGATGGTAAGGAGGGCCCTGCCCCTGAGAATTAATTTCCTTATTACAACAAATATTTACCTAATTCCCACCGAAACGTGTCAGTTTATCCATCCCTACCCTATAAACCAGGTACATTTGCTGTCCCTCTGCTGGCAGACAAGCATTTCTGATGCAATTCCTTATATCGATAAACTAAGAAATTATTGTGTCAATGAAAGTATAGAAAATGGATATGGATACACAAAATGGGCAGAGCTCAGACTGGAGGAAGGGAGAAGCAGCAGAAGGAGCCAATCAGCTGTGCTGCAGTGCAAGAAACATGTCAATAGGATGAGAAGGCAGAGTTAAAAAGAGACAAGCTCATCAGTCTCCTGCTTCTCCTTTCACTGTCCAATAACAGTCTGGGGGGCAGAGACAAGAGCTGTATGCGTCTTATATCTGCAAACTAAAATCAGATCTTCTTCCCTGACAGACAGGGCTGTTCTGTGTGGACAGGAATACACATCCTTTGGCAGGTAGAACAACTTCCTTCTATGCATTTCATCTGTGTGTTCAGCCTTTTGCCTAGAGTTCAGCTTTAAATCCCCTTGTTAACTAAATACAAAATCAGATTACAACTAACCTAAAACTGCATGTGCACAATGTCCCTCCAGCGACCGTGTTATGTTTGGCTTGGAATGCGTTTACAGAACCCATAGGGGGAAAACGGAGCTAGGAATACCATAAAATGTTTGGGAGGAAGTGAAAACAGAAAAGGCTTTAACACATGAATGCAAATATCAGAACATACCCAACCTTTTATTGTTACTTTTGTTAAAATATGCTTTATAAGTAAATTCTAAATAAGGAAGTACTCAGATCAAGCAACAGATTATTAGTGAAGTATGCGTCTCAATTCTACCTTAAAAGCAGCATAGAGCTACATAAAAGGGCAACTAGGCCAAGTAATTGGTGGAGGATAAGGAGAACCCTAAGGGCCCATTCACCTCCAGACCATACTGTTTCTGGACCTAAAATGCACCCCAAATGTTTCCCTATGCTCTTCTTGGCCTCAGTTCACACCATCGCAGGCAGTGGAACGCACACAAACGTGTCAAAAACACGTACAAAAAGCAAAAATGTATTTTTATTCTGATCTCACCACCCCTGGACTTCCTGCTTCTGTGGAGAGCCAGATTTGTGACGATAGGAACCATGATGGCTGAAGTAATCATCGAATTCTTTGTAGAACTTGTAGAAGCCTGCCCAGAGCTGTATGATCCAAAGCATGGGCAATACAAGAACAATAATAGGAAGATGGAGAGGCATTGCTGCATAGGTTGTCCCTGGCTATGATCATTTGAGCAGCTCTGAAAAGAACAACTGTGGTAAGTTCATGTCTCTTATGTGCAAGCATTGTTCTGCTCTTTTCCTGGCTATCTGTAGGTCTTGCAGAGGTCCCCCAGCAAGACCTAAAATTGAATGTGGCAAACGCAACACAGTGCGTTCCAGATCTGCTCCAGAAAATGGTGTGAACCTGCCCTTAAAAAAAACAAAAAAAAAAACACATCTGCTGGTCTTCTCCTGACTGGTTGGCCAGCACAGTGGCTTAGTGATTAGCGTCTTCTGCCTTGCAGCATTGGGGTCCCCAGTTCAAATCCCTATCAGGACACTATGTGCATGGAGTTTGCATGTTCTCCCTGTGCTTGTGTGGATTACCTCCGGGTACTCTGGTTTCCTCTTTCACTCCAAAGACATACTGGAAGGTTAATTGGCTCCTGCTAAAATCAGCCCTGTATGTGATATAGGAACCGTAGATTGTAAGCTTATTGAGGGCAGGGACTGATGGGAATGTGCAACTGTGTAACGCACTATAGAAATTAACGGCGCTCTATAAAAACCTGCCTGTAATACTAGTGATGAGCGGGGGGCGACCGACAACTCCAGAGAGATGGGTTCACATCATGACTCCTAACTTTTTTTTTTCCTACAAAGATAATGAATAAAGCAGCAATCATGTGCAGAGATTCTCTCACTTGTGGAACGTGCTCATCGCTCTATAGTTATCTCATACACAACCTGTCTGTAGTATTGGTTGCATTTATTGGGTCAATTATATCCAAACACAATCTCCATGCTGCCTTTCTCCTGGCCATCCTATTTCCAGTTCCAATCTGCATTTTCTGCAAGTACAATCAATGTATATGTTCCTGGTGCAAGATCAGAAGGGAGAAAAGGAGGAGAGGAGAGCAGGGAAGTACTTTGCCTTGCTGTGTCTGTGCGTTTGTGGAAACACACAACTTACCAGCACACACAAGGATGGCTCCATAGGACCCCGCAAGGGAAAGGAGCCACCCTACAACAGGATATCAGGGCCAGTGCTCAGGGGACCAGCTGATTCTGCAGGGAATTAAATAACCTAAAAAAATCACTTAGGGCCCGTTCACACCATATGCACTGCGTTCCGGCCCGATTGTGGCCAGAACGCACTGCCTCGCATTGCTGCTGGCTCACCTTTTTTGTGGGGCAGGAGGGGGTGTGGCGTGCCATTGAAGTAAATGGCACCGTAGCCACGCCCTCCGGCCGCAAGGGATCGCAAGGCACATTATGCCTGCGGTCCGATGCGATCAAAATGCTGCAAGCACTTTTTTGATTGCACCGGACCTCATGATTTCATCAGCATTTTAAATGGCTTTTTAAAAAAAAAAATCACTTTAGTTTAGGGATGCACCGATATTTGGCATTTTCATGAGAACTAGCAGGGCTGCAGCTGGGACCTGGCTCTGGCGCTCCACCACTGTCCTGAAATCATTAGTCTGTATTGTTGTTTTTAAAAACTGTCACATGACCATAAACAAAAATGTATCAGTACTTGAACTCGCAAAACTGGTATCGGTACATCCCTTATATATATTTATAAAAACAAATCATACATTAAAACAGAGATACACAAATCCCAGATGCTCCGTGTGCTCCTTACAAATGACAGCTGCCTCCTAACTTTTGAATTTTTCTCTAGTCTAGAAAGCTCGAAAAGTATCTGTAATTGTACAGAGTACGTACTTGGTATCGGTACATCCCCACTTTAGTTGATATGGGCGATTCAGCGGAAGCTTCCGATGTGCAAAGTCACAAAGTATGCAAATTGAAAAAGTTCATAACCTGGCCAGAGTTCTACTTTAGGTAGCCAAAGATGGACAGACGTCTCACTGAGAAAGAGAATTCAGCAATGACACAAGCATTTATTATAAAGCACCAAAGACTAATAGAAATATGGACTACAGAGGTGAACTCATCACTGCTTTATTGCATAGGTCTATTTTTAAATTGTTAAGAATGGATTTGCAAACACATGTAACTTTTTTTTACATTTAATGACAATACAACAACAGCAACGCCTAACCTCCACGTCTAGCTTCTGTGGTCTGCATCTTTCAGTAAGGTAAACAAGCAACCCAAACTGCAAACACACCTTACCTGCCCACCTAAACAATGAAATACAGCGATTCAGGATAAAAGACTACAGAACAATAACTAGATTCAGCTCATTTCTTTGATCTTCTTGTAGAGTTAAACCGGGTAATCCAACAAGGTAAGGGAACAGGTAAACTGTAGCTTCAAATGTGTTCATTTTACCATAACAGGAAGCAAAATTATTCAGGATAATCTTGTGTACGCTTAGGGCGGGGCCTATAACCCCCATATAATTAGCAACAGGAGGGGAACATACGCTGGAATTAAAGTCACCACTTTCTGATTTAAATCACAGGCACAACAGTTTTGCTGGCGTCACAGACTTGATTCTCTGTCTTTCAAAACTGGCACAGTAGCCTAGGTTCTTTTATGTTTTAAATGCACATTTCTTTTTTTTTTTTTGGAATGCACATTTCAAAGTGTTTTTATTAAGGACCGATTTTTTTTTTTTTAAAAGGTAAAACTAAAAGTTATTATTTAAAAGGCATGGCCATGTTTATTATAGTACCCAGAATTGTAGACATTGTAAAAATGATTATTGTGGTTGGCTCTTACGTGCATAGGGCAGCACAGTGGCTTAGTGGTTAGCACTTCTACCTTGCAGCATTGGGGGTCCCTGGTTAAAATCCTGGTCAGGATGCTACCTGCAAAGAGTTTATAAACACTCTTTATAAACTCATTTATAAGCTCATTATAAACACTCTGTAGTGGTTTTGAGTTCTCTTAAAGTGGATTTAAAGTTAGGAGCACAGCTCCACATCAGATATTGAGAAAAAATCTTTAAGGAACATCAAATCATCACCATACCGGTCCTCTGGGTCAGACCTGCCACTGCCTTAAAAGAGAACTATGGGGTGTTTTTCCCCATAGTTCTCTTAAGGATCACGGAAGGACATACACTAGCATCCTCCAGCGACCCAAAGCTCAGTATATCGCAAGCTACAGCTCGCAGTATACTGAGACCGCCAGAGCAGATCCCGACAATGCTGTCACAATCCACCCAGCTGCGTGAGTGGCAGCTGGCTCTGCCCATCTAGAAGCAGAGCCAGCTGTGCCCGCCCCCTCTCCCGTCCGTTCCTTCAGTCAGCGCTGGCGGATCGGAGCGGGGAGGGGGGAATCCCTGTGGGGAGCTGTGACTGACAATCACCGCTCTCCGCAGGGAGATGATCGAGAAGTGAGCAAGCGATGGTATGCGTTTGCTCACTTCCTAATCTATTGAGCCGACGTGCGAGTTTCATTGTCACGCGTCGGCTCGAACTATGAGGATGACTGATTTTCACTCACCTCTATAGTTCTCCTTTAACCTCTTGCCGTCCGCCCGTAGTAAAAAAACGGACGGACGGCACTGCAGCATCTGCGGGTTGCCGTCTCCAGACGGCAATTTTTTTCTGCTCGCGCGCGCCCCATTCCATCTCTGGATTCAGTATGAATCTTAAGGTACCGAATGGTCACCTCAGCTTAAGTCATTGGTGAGGGCCTCTGCCTCAACCTAAAGCCACTTTTACCATCTACAAAGGGGAAGAAGTGTCAGTGAAACAATGGCTAGTTGCACCACTGGGATTCCACTTCAGGAAACAGGTTGGGGGAAGAGCGGGTATTACCAGCTATTACCATAGCAATGTTTCATTATCAGTGAACTTTAACTAGGGAGCACTGTTCTTTAATGATGTAATGTGAACTCAGGAGCTAGGAGTGTGATGACTCAGAGTTCACTGCATGAAGTCAGACTTTATAAAGGGCATTAAATGACACGTCAGTCCAAAGAAGTGGCAATATAGGAAATTATACAGTGACGGGGGAAAAAAAAAAAAAAGTCATTATCAATCGAGTGCCTGGGTAATAAGTTAAAAGCTCTTTTATACAGAATAACTCAAAATTTATATTTACTGGTCCTTCACCCTTCCTAAAAAGCCCACCCTCTAGCTAGACCTTTCAGGCAGGAGACACACCATGTAACATTGAGAATTATATGATTCATTTTGAATCTTAAAAGCTTCCTTGTAGAGAAACTCAATCCCTCAATCATTCATTGTGTAGACTTCTTCTCAATCAGTCTCCTCATCTACTCGGAGTTGACCTCTACACTTAGAAACTGTTCCAATGCCAATGTTGCAGAACATTAAAGTGTCACTAAACACTCCGGCTAGAAGCAGCTTTTGAATCCAGCAAGCTATTCTAAAAGTGATTTATTTATGTTGATCAGCACGTTGATCACCACGTTGACCGTGTACCTTTCCCCGTTGCAATCATTATGTTGCTATATAGCCTCTGGGGCCACGTAGCAACATTTTCAAGAAACAGGACCCTTAACACCAGCTGGCATGTCATCATCATTACAGATAAGTTCCTTGGGGACGGAGGAGGATGTTGTGCGTTAGATCACCTTTTAATTTTTTGTGAAAAGGTGAACTTGCTATTAAAAAGTGACATTAAAGCTAGAAACCCCCCCCAATACTGCTTTAAGGACTTAACTTGCGATGCCTCATCTTCCTTCCACAATCTTTACAGCGCTGATGCCAGTATCTGATCCAGCGCAGACTCCTCAGGTCCCACGGAGTCTGTTGCGTGCTCCAGGCTGCGATCTTGACTGCACATGCGCCGCCCACAATTCCTTCTTTTTTTTTAAAGATAATTTTTATTGATTTTTGCAAGTGTCAGAGACACAACAATGATAACAACAACACCATCACCAACAACAATTGGGTCCACAATTCCTTCTTCACAGCGTTCGAGAGGACTACTGCAGCGTGAGCGAGCGGCGCAGACACAGGTAAGATAGTTGGTATTTGCCAACTTTTTAATTTTTTTAATGTTGGGGCATATATATATATATACACCGATTACTAGCTGTAGATATATGCCAAAAAAAAGACCAATTGTAACGGAGAATATTCTGTCCCTAGCTGTGTAAGGCCTTGTTCACACCAAGCGCAGAGCAGTTGCAGACCGGATCAAAACTGCGTCCAATGTATTCCAAATGGTATTTTGGGCTCTAGTTCACATCGCAGCGTGCAGTTCCAGAGCAGGTGAAAAAACTGCAGCAAGCCCTATTTTACCTGCTCTGGAACGCATGCAAATGCCTGGAATGCACTGAAAGCCCATGTTAAAAAAAAATATATATAATTTTTTTTTTAGTTTACCAAAAACGACCCGGAACGCATCAAAACCCACTGCACTGCGTGTGCAGAAACCTGACTGGATCGGCTCTGCATTTGGTGTGAACAAGGCCTGAATCTCCGGACGCAATGGACAGAAATGTGTTTCCTCTTTATTTTGGGGTTTGCCGGGAGTTCAGCGCTAGAGAAAAACAATCATGAGAAAAGCAGAGCAACAGAGCCAAAGAGATGCAGATATAAATACCACCAGTCACTGGCTGTCCTGCTCCGATTTATGAATGTCTGGCTTCTGATGGAAGTTGTCTTCCAAACTTGAAGAACGTCTTGAGATAACAATAATGGAGGGATTTCTTTTTGTAAAAGCAAAGGGTGGAGAATTATCTGGTCTGGGTTGTGTATCCCCGACACCTGGTCAGAAGAAATTTTCCATGTTGTGCAAGCTCTTCCCAAGCTTACAAAAACATATATACACCACTGATGCAATCCGAGTGACACAAACAATGCTCCAATTAGTTCCATTGAAAATGTTGGGATGGGTGTTGTCTGCCTAAGGGCCATGTCAGACGGGCGATGTCGCCTGCGGGTGAATCACAAAGTTAAGGCAACCACTTCCACAATAGGAGTTGCCCTGTTGCTGGCATGGAACGCTGCAGAAACTCGCTCGCTAGAGAAAGCAACATTTCACCAATCCAACCAGCGAAGGAACGAGTCCATAAGAAAAAAGGTAACACTACAGAGACTCACCATATAAAGGTCTGGTGCAGACTTTGGCGATCCCGGGACCGTGCAATCGTGTACACAATGCGGTTGCTGCGCAGCCCCATTGTTTTCAACGGGGTTACATCCGCGCGGCAATTCGCTGAAAAAAAAAGGTACATGTACCTTTTTTGGCGGCACGCACCGTGCAGTATTTTAAAACCGCGATCATTCGCAATTCTACAGGTGGCATCGCAACAAGAAACAGCACAATCTGTTCGGCGGTAGTGTGCGATTCTGTGACCGGGTGGCCATCCGTGCGGTTTCATGCACGATTGCTGCGTGGTCACCGATCGCCCAGGTATGAACCTGGCCTTGAGGGTGAAGCATGACCAGTGCGTTTCCCTAAATCGCTCCCCCAGGCCAGGGCCTGTATTAGCACTATGTAGCCAGACATCTTTGAGCAGATATTGAAGCCAGTGTAAGGTAAGGAATCAACGCGGACATGTCAATGGAAAGAAAACATCGTTCAGCTGCATTATATGGCATTCAAGATGACTTCAATTCAGGTTTAAAGGTTGAAATATGCACTCTACAGTGCAGCAAAACCTAAGCAATGGCTGTATGCAGAACTAGAATTATTCAGCTTTAAACCATTAGATCGGACCTAAAATGTCTTTAACATTTCAGTTCCTTGAACTCTGTGATGACGGTGCAGTGATCAGACACCTTGCATCCCACTTAGCAGAAGCAGCCAATAGGATGGAAATGCAATGACAGCATGGAGTAATCCCAGGAGCGAGGAATATCTGACAAAAAGCCTTCAGCCGCTTCTGTGCTTCTGTCACTGAACATATCTACTGATTGTCCTGACATACAACTGGAAAGTACGCCCTCGGGCTCCATCTTTCCTCTATACTCTGCTCAACACATCTCCAATCTTCCACATCTCGTGAAAGGGTCTCTTTATTCATACTTGACCGATTCTCTCGCCTCTTTTTTTTTTTCCTTCAAGACTCATGCAATTTCAAAACCACTGACAATTACAAGTGTAAGTTTCCTATAAAATGCAATGCTTACGTTGCATTTGGAAAGTTAAATACAAACATACATGCATTGTTGAAATAAGGAACCTGGGTGACGTGACCGGACTGAAAATCACTTTTGAAGGCATTTTAATACAATTACTCAAAGCATCCGATACCACTAATGTTCTAGATCTCGGCACGTTGTTCATTTTGATAAACGGTTATAAGGAGGCAGATTAGGCCCATTAGTCAGATCATACAGCAACTTCTTTTTATGCATTGCATGGGATTCATCTGATCTTATTTTCTTCTCTAAAGAGAGAATTTAATTTTGGCCATTCAGGAAGAAGAAGTGACGGAGTCTCTCTTGCTAGTCAGTTCCCCCCAACACCTATCTAGTTATTCTCACCTTTGCTAACACTCTACTGAAGCCTCTGCAAAATACATGGCCCATCAGGTATGGGCAAGCATGTGACCTCCTCTGTGGGCCTGAGCAGCCTATCAGCATGTCCAAACACAATAATGTGAGGAGGGCAAGGTCATCAAATCATCATCATACATGAAGCTTACACAAAATCTGACTACCAGCTCCAGAGGAATGGAGTGATATGGAAGGGCAGGGATGGTGGGTTTAGGTGCAATGGGGCTTCAAAGTTACACCATGCAACACGTGTTCATTTTTTTCGAGATCATAAAGAAAACCTGTCATACTGGTGGATGCTGCCATTGCTGACCTCCCTGAAAATTTTTTGCTGTCCGGCAGTCATGTTGATCCTCAATTTGTAATACTTTGAGTCGCAGCCCTGTAAAATTATCATCATATTTACTTCAATTGCTGCATAACTGTAGTGTACAGGGTTATCAAATCACAAAGGACCAAATAATTAGGACGGCAGTTGAGTAACTGGCATTTACAGGAAGAGAACATAACTGGTAAACGTGTGTCTTTCTTATGGCAGGCTTCCCTAAAAGCAGGGATCTATTACCCACTTGTAATATATGGGCCATGTCAGCACAATAGCCATACAATAAGGCACCAGCTTTTTTGGGGGGCTACAGGAATTTGTTCAGCCCTAGCAATGAAATTCCATCTCTAATGCACTAGACTAGCATGACACGAAACTCAGGAGTTAAATCTTAAAAATGCATTCAAGTACTTTAACTCTTAACAAAAATGTATCTTATTTGTGTATTTGTAAATGTTGAAAAAACATTTGGGTGGCTCTTGAATTCCTATTATGTAATTACTGCCGCCAACAAGTTTGTGTTACTTGAAATGAACCCATATCCACAAATCAGTCAGCGAGATTGCCCATAGCAAAGCTACGTAGATCATGTCAAGTCTTTCCTACCCTCCATTTGTGTCTCAGTAGATGAAAAGATAGCTTATTTTTATTTTTACTTCCTCTCTTTTGCCATAGTCTTTAGTAGGGCACCATAGACACAATATAGATGTGTTCCATGTTAGGTTAAAGTGCAATTTCTATTTTAATCCCCAATCGCCTGTTAAAGTGACATTAAACTCCAGAATTAAATCTTAAAATTGCACCCTAGTTAACAAAAATTTATCTTATTTGTGTGTCACTCGGCTGTAGATCCTCAAATCATCTCTGAATTGGTGCCAACACTGCCCTTCCTTCTGGAGGGTGGCTACTTTTATTCCTCATGGCCCGTGTGTTGTAAAGTAGTCACCGCACCAAGCTAGTTCCCGGGATGGACTACAATCTACCGTTTAGTTAGCGAATTTGTATTGGGATTGTAGTCCATCACAGGAGTGAGCTTGGAGCTGTGACTACTTTACAACACACACAGGGACCGTGGGGAACAAAGGTAGCCCCCCTCCAGAAAGGACAGTGTCAGATCTACAGCCGAGTGATACACACAAGATACATTTTTGTTAAAAGTTAAAAAGGTACATGAATGCAATTTTAAGATTTAACTCCTGAGTTTGTCACTTTGAAAAGTAAAAACACTTGCTTGACTGCAACAGGATCACTGCTGACACGGCTGGACAACTTCTGGGAACTGAGTAACCAATGTGCTGCCTTTTTCACCTAAATCTTGCCACCTTTTTATAAAAAGATACGTAGTCAAGAGCGTTTAGCAATGTCCTGTACCAAGACCCCACAGCTAATTTCATATTACATTGTAATATCTATCCCTCACGGGCAGGGCCCTTCTTACCACATTGTCTTGAATTGTCATGTCTGCCTTATATTGTAAAGCGCTGCGCAAACTGTTGGCGCTATATAAATCCTGTATAATAAATCCTGTATAATAATTAGGGATGCATATTGGCCGAAAATTGCACTTTTGGCATAATGCTGAAAGTGCCATTTTCTGGCAGATACAGAGGTGTATCCGTGTATTCTCTCCTCGTTGGGCGCTGCTGTGACCCAGCGGGGAGGAGAGAAACTGAGTCGGCCAAGCGCTGCGTGCGGCTGGCGTCTCTCCTCCCACACCGCTTAGCCTCCTATCACAGATTGGCAGAGCAGTGTGTGCATGGAGACAGCCAGCGCTGTCACAGGAGGCTTGAGCTTTCCTCCCCGCACTGCTCGCTCAGCCTCCTGTGACAGCTGTCAGGATGGAGAGCGGGTACGAGCAGTCAGTGATCAGTGATCGCCGAGGGTTTGGTTACTATATCCCCAATTATGAATGAATGGGAAGAGATATACATCCCCTCCTGTACATTCATGATTGTGGTTATAGTAAAACATACTCTGTCCTCATGTTATGAATTAACAGGAGCACTCAGTATAGAGGATTCCTGTTCATTGATAACCGGGGCTGCAGAAAAAGAGATTGAGGACTTTGTGTCCTCAATCTCTATTTATAAAAAAAATATTTACATTTTTATTTTTAAAATGTAAATAAAAAACATTTTCGGTTTCGGCCTGACACTTTTTTATTTCGGTTTCGTTTTTAAATTTCCATTTTGGTGCACCTCTAATAAGAATAATAATATCTGAACACGGACACACACAGACTCTGTGACTTCACCCAATTGGTAAAATTACAATATGTCCCAACGCTTCTTTCAAGCAAGAATCACAAGGGATATAAATCTTGATACATTCCGAGGCTGTCTGCATTTTGACCACACATTGTTGTAAACTGATGCGTCAACTCTACCTATAAATACAAGGCAATGAAAACTACTACTCACTACACAAATACACATAGCAAGCCACGGAATTCCAATGGAATGTTGTCGGCCTTCTGCATTAATAAAATTAAGCTTACATACGCAGCCTAGCATAATCTCCTTAAAGTAAAACAGCACCCCCGGGTGTCATGATTACAACACAAAGGCAGAGAAGCAGCTTTGCCAGTTTTTAAGATGGATGGTAAAAGTTTGTAAATGTCATTGAAACCTCTAGAAAAATTGGGCTACTGAAAATAGTTCACCAAATAACAAGTTAAGCAAACAGATACCATCTACTCTTATTTAAAGGGGAACTATGGGGTTAAGGCTTTTCTCCATAGGGTAACGGGAGGACACAAACTAGCGTCCTCCCGTCACCCTAAGCTCAGTATACCGCGAGCTACAGCTCGCGGTATATTGAGACGCCACAGTATACCACGAGCTACTGCTCGCGTTATACTGAGACGCCGCAGCTGACTCTGCCTATCTAGAGGCAGAGCCAGCTGTACCCGCCCCCTCGATCCGCCAGTCAGCGCTGGCGGATCGGAGCGGGGATGGGGGAATCCAGCCCCTCCCCTGTCACGGCAGAGGGCTGTGACAGGATCGAGATGTGAGCGAACGCTGGTATGTGTTCGCTCACCTCCCGATCTACTGAGCCGACCTGTGACAGTCTCATTGTCACAGGTCGGCTAGAACTATGAAGTGAGTGAAAAACACTCACCTCATAGTTCTCCTTTAAGCAGCGTGTCTGCTGGTAATCCTGCCAAGACCATTAAAAAGACTACTTTGGAAACCTAAAGCTTGACTTTGCAATGGTGATGCCGGTGCTTGAAGCACAATTCCCCACATTTTAGGACCAGCAGTGCCTGTGTCTTTTGTACACACGAGAGCCTTTTGTCTTCTAGCAATGATAGCCGAAGCAAGAGCATTGGAGCAGCTCTTCAACACGCCACCAGCAATAAATACCTTCATCACTAGAATAGTGCTCATTGAGAAAAACTGGGCAGAGGACAATAGAGGTCACCAAAGATTCCAGGAGCTGAATTTCTAAGCTATAAAATTAGGTTTTCCCCACTTACTCCATCCTTACCATCACAGAACAGAAGCTGTGTCCTGTTTGGAACCCCCACTGTTCAACCTTTTTAAAATGAGCATCAAAAAGCTCCGACTGCCAGCACTCAAACTGCTCATATTTCTTTGGCAGCTCTCTGCAACCTAATCCTTTTCAGTGGGTTTCTCAGTCTATACAGTGCCTGCTGAAACCAATGGGTATATAAACTTGGGTTGCAACTCCTGATAAAGAAAGCTAGCAGTAATGCCAAGTTCTGGTAGCTTCAGAGCTAAAGGGGTTTCTTATAAAGTAGACAACTGGGCAGTACAGTGGCACAGCAGTTTGCACTTCTTCCTTGCAGCACTGGGGGGTCCCCGGATCAAATCCCGGTCAGGACACTATCTGCAAGGAGTTTGCATGTTCTCCCTGCGATTGTGTGGGCTTCCTCCGGGTATTCCGATCTCCTCCCACACTCCAAAGACATGCTGGAAGGTTAGTTGGCTCCTGTCTAAATGGGCCCTGTATGTGTGTGCAATAGGGACCTTAAATTGTAAGCTCCTTGAGGGCAGGGACTGTATGTCCACAATGTAAAGCAATGTGTGAATTGTCAGCGCCATACAAATACCTGTAATAAATATAAAAGCTACAAAACTCTGGGCTGGTAATCATCATCCTAACTAGAAAGTCTGTAGCCTAAAAGCAAGAAACCTGCCAATAAATTGAAACTCTCAACCTATACACCAGCCCCAAGCATGTGGATAAGCTTCTAAGACTGAAGTGTCGCATCAAAAGATTGTACAGATGCAAAATGTATTCCTAACATCAAAGAAGAAAAAATTATTACAGCACCAATGCATTTCAGGGTCAGAAAATGCCCCTCCATTAGAGCTTGATATCAGTAGTGTATACTGGACTGAATGTAGTATATGCAGGTTTTGAATCAGCTGTTAGAGGCACAGCATCCATCAGCGGCTGGTATGAGCAGCCTGCGAACCCCCAAAGCACGCTGGCTCTGTAATAACGGGGTTTTTTTTATCTTGTTTTGGTATGAATCTGTATCTGGATGATTCACTTCCATCTTAGACACTCACAGATGCAAACCAAGTAAATACATATGACAAGCAGCAATCAAAACAAGAGACAAAATGCGGAAAGACAACTTAAAGGAGGCACACAATCATATTTTAGGATATATACCTGTGGCAAAGCCGTGTTGAGCTGCCTTTGTAGAGAGTCCCGTTCATGGGTCACTTCCTGTAGCTTGCCTTGATTTATCCCTAGTGTTTCCTGGGTCTCCCGTAGTGTATCCAGCAATCTGTCCCTCTCTTCTAGCATTGAAACCATTAGTTGCTCAAAGTGGGAATCCGAGTCAGTCTGTAAGGGGGAGCCTGATCCATGGCTTCCGTTTCCCCCCGAAGGCATCTCAGCCTCGCTGATGGTTGGCATCACTTCGCACATCATCTTTAAAAGAAGACGACTGCATTAGTTTACAGCGTAGCACCAAATCATACACCAAACATTTAGGACGCTAAAAGACCAAAACACAAGTGTCATTCTTTATAATCTCTTTAAATATAGCACCTCAATGTATTGTTCAGCGTTTATTAGCAGACTGATAGGTACCATTCACACCACCAACAGCCCAGCCCCACAAAGAGGCATTGTGTGCTAATTACAGGTACACAATGAAGGCCTGCATCAATGGTTGCCATCCAATGTGAAGACATATATTTGGATCTTGTGTTAAAGAAGGACATTGTTTAAAAATGACAAGCTTGAATTTACTGAAAGTAACCAATTACCACTTTGAAAAGTAGAGCTATTAATACCATTTCCACATCTCATGAATCATCAGGGCATGTGTCTGCATTCACAAATCTTAATATACGGATTTTAAAAGGGAACCCTTTCCTTGCCACAAATTAAAATTAGGCCATTCAGAGCTCCGTGCCGTTGGCCTAAAGCCTAGTCAAAGAGCACATGGCATCTGGCTGTTTCACATCATTAGAGACTGTGAAAAGACTACATTTTCAGTTAAATAGACCCAGACCTGCAGTTGGAAAACATTTTCACGTTCTACACTTGCCTTTCTCAAACAGAGTTCTGTGGAATCCTGGGGTTACTCATTTGGTTGGGTGTTCCTTGAACAATGAGAAAACTTCTGCTTCTCAGATTAAGTACTCACTGACACCAATGGGAAATGCCTTAAAAATGCATCTTTCAAGCGTTGCACAAAGTTTCCCATTGAAGTCTATGGGACCAAAAAACACTGTAATCCGCCAAAAAGTAGCTCATGTACTTTTCCCAGCGACAGGCGTTTTTCTGCTTGTGACAAAAAGCTCAGGTGTGAACAGGGGGCATAGAAATGAATGGGATTCCACTCAGCCAACAGTGTAGATTTGTTCAAGAAACGTTAGTACAATTTCTTGAGGGACCGTAATATCCAGGGATACCAGTATCCCTAAGAATGAGATGATGCGTGGACCTATATGGGTTGGACTTGATGGACGTATGTCTTTATTCAACCCCAAATACTATGTAACTATGTATTGAGCATTTTGTCATGCTTACCTCTGAGCCACAAAATGCCTAGGTGTGAACGGAGCGCAATGGGACCCCAGATAGCAATAAAAACAGAACCCTTACAAAAAAGATTTGGCTTGACATACAATATACAGTGGAACTCCAGGAAGTACATTTCTGCAAACTTAAATCGGTCCAGCTTGGCTCAATGTAAGCATCAACATGCGATATCTGGAGGACCGCTGGGGATGCTAAAAAATCACAGTAGTATTTCTAACTGCAGACAGTGATCTTCTCCTCTGTACACTGAGCACAAGGAGACAGCTACTTGGCCCTGCTGCCTTGTATTTTTTTTTTTTAATGATTACAAGCCATTCCTTGATTGGAGCAAAGGACGTCACAATTTTTATCTCCTCCAATCAGAGAACAAATTGATTTGAAATGGAGTGACCTGAATCTAGGCACAGGATGCCACACCCCTAGAAAGTAGTATATCAAAAAACAGGAAAGTTGGGGTTTTTTGGGCAACCGGCTGACAACTTACAAACCAAACATTGTTTAGAAAATATTATTTTATTTGAAATAATTAAAAGGTAAATAGATTTCATAAAATTGACAACATGATTCCCCTGTAAGCTCACTCCACAATGATTAGGTTGTTCATACAGAGATAACACTCAGAAAATTATAAAGTAAGACATGATTGATAGACATGATAAATAGAACATTCATAAACACAATACATGATTGGTATAAAAAATGGTGTTGGAGGAGCTTGGTTTTCTCAACGTGATGTTTCGCGCTAAATAGCGCTTCTTCAGTAGAAGGAGAGGGAGGTTGTCTATACAATTTAAGAAAGATTTATGGAAAATATAAACATAATTGAACTTCTAGCACAGCCACTTGAACTTGTCTAGTGGTATAGTAAACAGGTGAATATATGTGGATATATCACCTACCCTTGGAGTCATTGTGGAGTGAGTTTACAGGGGAATCATGTTGTCAATTTTATGAAATCTATTTACCTTTTAATTATTTCAAATAAAATAATATTTTCTAAACAATGTTTGGTTTGTAAGTTGTCAGCCGGTTGCCCAAAAAACCCCAACTTTCCTGTTTTTTGATATACTACAATCAGAGAACACATGAGCATTTATAAAAGCTATATGCTGGGCAGATGCTGTTTGCACGGCACTAGCACCCCTAGATGGCTGACCAGTATAGGAAATTCCTATACCCATCAGCACTATCTAAAAGGTGGCCATACACTCTACAACCATCGCAAGACCTTAGTCTTGCGATGGTTGTACAGGGATTTAAAAAAAACGTACGATCTGCCTATGTTGGACAGGCAGATCGCACTCTCGATCATCGCAAGCCCGCCCCCCTGAGGGGCGGGCTTCCGATGACCGCAATGCTGAACGGGCAGTGTGCGCGTGCCCACACCGGCCCGTTCGGCATTTGTCTTCCGAGCACGGTTCTAACCAGCCGAGAATCGTACGATTCCCGGCTGGTTTTCGAACATGCTGGTTCGACAGAAGACTTGCGACCGTACAGTAGAAACGGTCGCACGTCTCCGTTCACACTGCTCGATTATCGTACGAAAAACCGATCGCATACGATTATCGTACGATAATCGTGCAGTGTACGGGCACCTTAAGGGAGCTAGTAGCGTGCAAATAGCATTCACCTGGCGGCACTTTTACACATGAACCCCCTTGTATACCCCAAAAAAAGAAAAAAAAAGGTATACTCTGAATGCCGGCAGTGCCGAGCGAGCAACTTCATGTGCTCAGTGTGCACAGGGGAAGCTGCTGGAGCTCCAGCCAGAGGATCGTGTCTTCAGATGTTCGTCTCCCGGCCAAACATCTGAAATGTGCATGCGCCCGCCCCAAGATCCTTTGCGGCCACCCGAGACTCTTTAGATGTTCGGACGGGAGCGCGCGGCGAAGACACAGGTAATTATTAACCCTTTTAAAAAAAAATTTTTTGCATATATCTCATGCTTGCTAGGAGTAAATATATGCAAAAACACACGAGGGTTTAATAACCCTTTAACTCTGCAAAAAACGTTCTTCCTGGAATGACGCTTTACAGTGTTGCAGCCAAAACATCAGCATGACATTCAGGGAATTAGCATTTTCAAAAGCAGAGCGGCCTATATAATTATCTCCGGACAGGTCTACTTTAACAGCTCTCTACTGCAATAACAGCTATGATGCTAAACATCACAAACCCTGTGACACGTGACTGATATCTGGCACACACACTCACAATAAGACAACCATTATTTGGATAAAATATGCGTGTATAAAACAAGACAGATGTAGAATTTACCAAGCACTAAAGATAAAACAAACCAAACATTAGACAATATATAAGATGCCACTTTGTGCTCGGTACAACCCTCACAGCAAGAAATGTTGATATAAATAGTGTGAACCCACACCATACTGACAGGGTGATGAGCCAAAAATAAAGGCAAGTGTTTGCCATGGCAGCAAAAGGATTATCTTCTATTTCTGAACAATAGTCTTCCACACTGTTATCTAAATCAAACCGAAGCACAAGCAATCAGGCTTTCTGGGTGCCCAAAGATACCCACATCAGCTGTGGCAATGTGCAAAGTGAAACAACTTATCTTTTACCACTCAATCTGCTAAAATAAATAAGTTTCATTGCTCTAGTCTAGGTTGATATGCATTTTAACTACATTATTTAAGCCTATCTCCAGTTTAAAAAAAGAAAAACTGCCTTGCACTGCTCGTTTTTTTGTTTAGGGGACCTGTGTGACACCGTTTTACTTGCCTGATCAGTGCTGGCTCCAAAACCAGCACCGCAGCCTCTTTCCCTCTCATCTCCAGTGGTCGGAGGTCCTCTGGCATCATCAAATCAGATGCAAGGCCCGGAACCCTGCATCAAGCATGAGGATGGTAAGGGACAGTCCACAAGCCAGAGCTAAGGGGAGACCAGGAGAGCACCATGGTAGCAGGGACCAGGTACGTAAAAGTCCTCTTCGCCATACCCCTAGATATAAGGCCTCATTCAGGACTTATCCAGGGAGGGACAGGTGCTGTGTGTAATGGCGTGCAGCAGCCTCTTCTTCCCTTTAGGCCCCATTCACACTGAGCGACATGAAAATCGCGCGACTGAGCGATATTGCGCGACGGGCGATATTGCGCGACTTTTTCCTATTGGGCTGTATGCAATCAGGAGCAATATCGCTCAAAATCGCTCGAAAAAAGGGTCATGTAGGAGCGATAAGCTACCAGCGACGAGCTACAAGCGATATTGAGCGACGAGATGTGAACAGCTACATTGAAATGTATTGGTGAAGCTACATAGAGCGATATCGCTGCAAAAATCGCGTGATCGCTCAATGTGATCGGGGCCTCAGGACCCGTTCACATATAGCGAATTGTCGCGCGATTTCCGCCGCGATATCGCGCATTTTTGCCGCGCGATATCGCGAGAAGTCGCCGGCCAATGTTATTCAATGGAGCTGTCTTAACTCCATGTCGCGCGTCGCTCGTCGCGGTCGCAAGTCGCTTCTACCGGACCCTTTTTTCGGCGGATTTTGCGCGATTTTACTTTTTTTCTATGGAGCCCGACGGGGAAGGTCGCGCTACCGTCGCTGGAACGTCGCCCCGAAAGTCGCGCTATCCCGGCCGTGCGGATCCGCTGCAAAAGGTATGTCGCTATATGTGAACGGGGCCTTAGGTGGGCACAGCTGTACACTGTCATACGCACACCCATGCGGGTCCGGGTGTCCACACTTGGACGCACACTGCGTGCAGACTCATACTACTCATACTCACCCAGCTTCCCAGCCAATCAGGAAGCCGAGGGGCCAGGTTATGACTCGCCCTCCTGGCTTCCGGAATGCCTGGAAAGTCGGCTCCCTGGCCAAATCAGGAAGCCGGGTTAGCATGTAATGACCAGCCATCCAGCTTCCCGATTGGTCGGGAAGCTGGTCAATCAGGAAGCCAGGCAGCGAGTCATTACGCGCCCCCCGGCTTCCTGATTGGCCAGAAAGCCAGCTCCATCATTCCTCGTCACGAGGGGCTTGGAAACGGCTTCCTGGATAATCAAGAAGACACCCGGCGACTCATTACACGCCGCCCAGCTTCCTTAATGGGACTTTCGGTATTGGCGAGTACAAAATATAAACTATACGTACTCGATAACGAAAAAACAGTATCGGTGCATCCCTACGCTAAATTATTCCAAATACACTCAAGTGAACCTGAAATGATAGTCTACAATTCACTGATAAATAATATAGCATCTGGTGTAAATGAGTCTAAGTGCTATGTCTTTACTGTCAGCTGATTTAATAGATAGCAATCCAGGGGTCAACAGGGTTTTGTTTTAGGAGCTCCACTGACAACCAGCAGAGGAAACCTCCAAATGTTAGGAGTCAGCTGTAATGTTTAAGAAGCATTGGTGACCTGCTTCCTGGGATCTGTCCAGCCCTATCTTGCTGCACCCTGCACATTACCTGTGTTCTCGGCACTAGGGCTCTCTATGTTTCATTGGGAACTACCTATCGGCATGGAGGACCAAAAAACTAACATTGGGACAGTATCTGGAGCAGTTGCCTATTGCAACCAATCAGCTTCTCTCTTCAGTTTGTTCAGTTAAGCTGTGAAAACACAAAAAGAGAAGCTGATTGGTTGCCATGGTGAACTGCTCCAGTTTTGATAAATTCCCCTCATTGCGTTCAAGTGACGGGCTAAAAAAATGGAGACTTGAATAACTTTTTTTTTTAGATCTGGATAGAGTGATGAAGAGTTAGAAACTTGGTGATATTTTTATTGATATCCACGTGCCTCGTCTCTAACTGTTCTGACCACCACTGCCACCGGAAATGATAGTCCGGGCGAATCCAAATCTTTGAAATGCCACCAGAAAAGAAAACTATTTATGGGGACACTAGTCTTCACGACAACTGTTTATGAGTGGATTTCCCTCAGATATCCTCACTTCCTGTTGTGTCTACAGGTCAGGAAGTAGGTAGAAATCTCCCTCACGAGCCACAGATAGCAAAGAAGAAAAAAAGAAAAAAGGCACAGAGGTTCCAACCCTTCACTACTCCATTCAATATGAAAAAGGGATGGGCTTTAGATATCCTTTAGGGGGCTCTGATCTTTGGCGATAAGGAGATCACAAGCAAAAGGGAGGTTATGCTGTGCCCTCATTACCTGACCCTTTCCAACACATTCAGCAGACAACCACATAGTGCTTCTATCTGAAGAATAAGTTCCTTCACTACTGAGAGACTAAATCGGCCATAGACCCCAGGCAGCAACTGGCCTATAGCTGGCCGGTTTATTTTCTTTCCCTTAGGGGAAACATACATATGACTGTCACATGTGAGCACGTATCTAATAGAGTATAGAGCGCAATATAATGGATATAAACACGACAAACACTATGGGGGGATATTGTAAGAGACATTATACAACATACAGCTGTATTTAAAGTGACACTAAACTCAGGAGTTAAATCTTAATAAATTCAAAGCACCTTAACAATACTGGACCTTATTTGTGGATCACTCGGCTGAAGTGTCTGTAATCCTCCATAATGAGTATCTGTCACTACAATGTATACAAATGTGTCATGTTGTTTAACTGTTTATGTTAATGTCTGTTTATGTTTAAAGGAGAGCTATGAGGTGAGTGATTTCCACTCACCTCATAGTTCTAAGCCGACTTGTGACAATGAGACTGTCACAGGTCGGCTCAGTAGATCGGGAGGTGAGGGAACACATACCGGTGTTCGCTCACCTCTCGATCCTGTCACGGCTCTCTGCCGTGACAGGGGGAGGGGCTGGATTCCCCTCTCCCCGCTCCGATCTGCCAGCGCTGACTGGAGGAACGGACAGGGGAGGGGGCGGGTACTGCTGGATCTGCCTCTAGGTAGGCAGAGCGTACACATACACACAGCCGCGTATAGAGCCATATATTTGCGTAGCGTATATATGCGCGACAACAGAATGGAACAGATATGTGTCCGGGCAGCGTATTTCTGCGTATTTACGCGCATATACGCGTGTTTGCGCGCATTTACGTGCGTACAGCACATAAAAAATTCCATTACGAGTGATGCATTCTGGGATTGCATATAGTGCACGCACATACGCTCGTATATACACGCGCATAGACGCGTATATACGCAATATACAATTTTGCTTGCATTGTGTGTGAATGAGGCCTTAACAACAATGTATCTTATTTGTGTATCACTCGGCTGTAGATCCTCAAATCATCTCTGAATTGGTGCCGACACTGCCCTTCCTTCTGGAGGGTGGCTACTTTTCTTCCCCATGGCCCCTGTGTGTGTTGTAAAGTAATCACCTCTCCAAGCTCCCTCCTGTGATGGACTACAATCGCCAGTTTAGTTTACGTGTGTTGGAGGTCAAACAGTTTCTGGCGCATCAACAGTTATTTCTCTGTACTTGCAGTGCATTTGCAGTAAACTAAACATGAGATTGTAGTCCATCACAGGAGGGAGCTTGGAGAGGTGATTACTTTACAACACACACAGGGGCCATGGGGAAGAAAAGTAGCCACCCTCCAGAAGGAAGGACAGTGTCGGCACCAATTCAGAGATGATCTGAGGATCTACAGCCGAGTGATACACAAATAAGATACATTTCTGTTAATAGTTGAAGTACTTGAATGTATTTTTAAGATTTAACTCCTGAGTTTAGTGTCATGTTAATTAGAGGAGTAGTAGCTAAACAACATGACACACTTGTATACATTGTAGTGACAGACACTCTTTATGGAGAATAACAGACATGAAGTAATACAAACTAAGGGGTGAGGGATAATAAATCATTTGTCTAATAACATATCAGATATAGTCACGGACACACGCTACGGGGCAGAATATAAATGACAGGGATGCACCAAAATTTCAGCCGCCAAACATATCGGACCAGCAAATGGTACTTTCGCCAAAAATGCAGATAGTCCCATCTTTCGGCCGAACTGGTGATGCATCCCTAGTTTCTCTCCTCTCCGCCGGGTACTGCTCTGTGCCACCTCACACAGCACAGCGTCTAGGGGGGAGGAGAGAAACTGCCAGGAGAGTGATGTGAGCGGCAACGTCACAGGAGGCCGAGCTCTCCTCCTGCACTGCGCCCCCCCCTTCAGCCTCCTGTGACAGCGCAGGGGTCGGGGATGGAGAACGGTTACAAGCACTCAATGATCAGTGATCGCTGAATGTTTGTAAATAAGTGAGGACATGGTGAGGGGAATTTATCGAAAATGGAGCAGACAAAATCTGGAGCAGTTGTGCATGGCAACCAATCAGCTTCTCTCTTTCAAATCTTAACTGAACGACCTGAAGAGAGAAGCTGATTGGTTGCCATGCACAACTGCTCCAGATTTTGTCTGCTCAATTTTTGATAAATTCCCCTCACCATGTCCTCACTTATTTATATTTTAAAAATGTTTTAAAAAGGTAGGGAAAAAAATCGGTTTCGGCCTGACATTTTTTAAAAATTTTCAGTTAGAAAATGTCCTTTCGGTGCAACTCAAATGATACAATAAAAAATATTCAGGAGGAGTGACAGACACACACGCCAAGGAAGGAGTAAGGTTATAGACATAACATTCACGAAGGTGCCAGATATGCTACATGGGAGGGGGGGGGTGAATGGGTGATGGACATGATATGACATCCACCAGT
>NW_017306431.1:119839-121036 GCF_000935625.1 Nanorana parkeri
GGAATACAACAGACAACACACACTACCAGTGGGATGCTGTAATAATACAATATACACAGCAGTGACACTATAGGGAAAATACTAATAGGCGTGATGTAATAATATCATAAGTGACACACAGGCACATGAGGAGAAGATAATATACACAGCAGTGACACTAAGAGGAGAGATGTCATAGACACACACAATGTGGGAGATACAAGGCAGGATAGAATAATACAATATACACAACGAGGGATCGGATAATAAATGTGATGTAATAACATAATATTACGCACACACTGTGGGGGAGGGGAGGAGACACAAAATAACACACACTGGGGACACTACGGGAATAGAATATTTACACAAACACTTATAAATGTGTTCTTGCAAGATGATAAATTGTCATATAACACACAGTACGGGGGATAGAAGAGGTATAATGTCATATAACACACAGTACAGAGGATAGAAGAGGTATAATGTCATATAACACACAGTACGGGGGATAGAAGGGGTATAATGTCATATAACACACAGCACGGAGGATAGAAGAGGTAGAATGTCATATAACACACAGTACGGAGGATAGAAGAGGTTGAATGTCATATAACACACAGCACGGAGGATAGAAGAGGTTGAATGTCATATAACACACAGTACGGAGGATAGAAGGGGTATAATGTCATATAACACACAGTACGGAGGATAGAAGGGGTATAATGTCATATAACACACAGTACGGAGGATAGAAGGGGTATAATGTCATATAACACACAGTACGGGGGATAGAAGGGGTATAATGTCATATAACACACAGTACAGAGGATAGAAGAGGTATGTCATATAACACACAGTACGGGGGATAGAAGAGGTTGAATGTCATATAACACACAGTACGGGGGATAGAAGGGGTATAATGTCATATAATACACAGTACGGGGGATAGAAGGGGTATAATGTCACATAGCGCTGACGTATAATGTCATATAACATACAGTCTGGGGGTATATTATAAACACACAGGGGGTGATGATATAACACACTCGCAGTGACACACACACACACCGGAATAATGTGCACGGTCAGACACAATGCAATGTACAGAACTCTGAACGCACACGGGGGGGAATGGGAGATCAGATCCTCTTACCTTGGAGCGCTTTCCCGGTGTCCGGCCGGTGCAGTTTCGGGCAGAGCTGGGTCATGGACCGG
>NW_017306431.1:121153-135350 GCF_000935625.1 Nanorana parkeri
CTGGCAGGGCCAGGGATCCCCCTCAGTAGCTGTCCCGGGATCCGTCAGCAGGCCGCCTCTCTGTACCCGGCATACACCGCGACGTCTGCTCACTGCGTGACGTGCCCGGCATGCATTGCGTCACGCATGGGGCGGGATTGAGGTATCTAGTTGCTACGGCAACGACTGGAGCTCTAGGCCCGTGACGCGGGACCAATGACAGGGAAGAAGAGGGCGGGAGGCGTACAAGAGGGTGGGAACGGAGCGTGTGAGGTGAGTGCAGACGAAAAAATACGTGTATGTGGGTGGAAACTGGCCGTGTGATATGGCAATGGGCGAAAACGGGGCGTGTGAGATCCGAGTGGGCGGAAAGAAGGCGCACTGTTCTATCACAGATTGTGACTGCGTTAGAATGTGTGACCGGTGACGTGATCACACATTCTTTATTCTAACGCAGTCACAATCTGCGATAGAACAGCGGAACGGAGCGTGTAGGTGGGAGAGGGAATGGGCGCTGACTGGCTGAGGGGCCGCCTACTTTGTAAGCAGAGGCGGGTGTGTAGGTGGTCCTCCGCTTTTAAGACCATGCTGGAACTTGTAGTTCCCCTGTAGTTACCACAGGCCGCCTGGAGGCAGAAGTGAATTGTTATCTCACTGAAAGATACTTTTTTGGTGCTTTATAATGAGGTAACCACATGTTCATTTAAAGGGAACCCGTTGTGCGCCAAAATTAAAATATATATATTCTTTTGGTTAGTGAAGGGGTTTAAACCACTGTCAGGTATTTCCCGTGTCCCCAATTAGGCAATTTACTTACTTCCTGTTGTGTCCGTGGAAAATCATCATTTGTTTGTTTTTCAGGTTCCCCATGTGACCACTACTAGAGAAAAGTGAAGGTAAACATATGAAAATGGAGGTTGGGCTTTAACGAGACCCTGTCAGGGCATCCTATCCTCGCCACTACATCGGCAGGTAAATGGTAGGAAATGTACTTAAATAATTTTGCACACTGCAGCATTTTCAGACTTCAGAGCCAAGATATCATCCGCGCAATTTGTTGGAGAATCGACTTTTCTCAAAGTGTCGGATCATGAGACTTCCGGGCCTGCCTGCAATCCCCGCTCCCCCATTGTCATCACTGAGCTCCTACAGGAAGTAGAGGAATCACATAAGAGCACACAGGTGACCAATATGCCGTCAGCTCTGAACCCAGCAGTGTTGTATGTAAAGTTTGTACTTTAACATGACCCTGACCTCACCTGGCAGGTAAGTGGTAATAAATGTACTTATAGGAACATTGCATAAAAGTCTACACTGTCTTTGAAGAGACTGCGGCACTGTGGGGAAGGATGGGAAACTGCTGCAGGTATGAAGTGCAGGCACCTAGAAATGGGTTGGGGGGAAGGCACAGACTACAATTAAAGGAGAACTATGAGGTGAGTGCCTTTCACTCACCTCATAGTTCTAGCCGACCTGTGACAATGAGACTGTCACAGGTCGGCTCAGTAGATCGGGAGGTGAGTGAACACATAGCGGCGTTCGCTCACTTCTCGATCCTGTCAAAGCTCTCTGTCGTGACAAGGGGAGGGGCTGGATTCCCCTCTCCCCGCTCCGATCCGCCAGCGCTGACTGGCGGAACGGAGGGGGCGGGTACAGCTGGCTCTGCCTCTAGATAGGCAGAGCCAGCTGTAAGTCATGCAGCTGGGTGGATCCAAACATAATTGTCGGGATCCGCTTCAGCTGCGGCGTCTCAGTTTACCGCGAGTATACTGAGCCTAGGGTGACGGGAGGACGCTAGTTTGTGTCCTCCCGTTACCCTAAGGAGAACTATGGGGAAAAGCCCTCACCCCTTAGTTCTCCTTTAACTGTGACCTGACATCGATCACAAGGATAGGAGGTCATTATTGGTATCTGGAGGACACAAAACATTGAAAAAAAAAACAATTTACGCTGTGCCTGCAATCTCTAGTTTTTTAAAGTCAGTGATAATAAAAGTCTTTGTATGTCCATTCATATGACTCCGGATTCTTGGCATCATCCTTCCTCTTTCTGTCTTTTTTTTTCTTCCTGAAGTTTCGATCATAAGAGTTGAACAGGTCCATCCGTGCGAGATGGTAAGCCAGCATAAAAAGTATTGTTGTGCCATTAAAGTGCAAGTGAAGCCAAGGCTTTCTGTTATCGTTTTGGATAGAGTGGAGAAGGATTAGAACCCCTATCAGGTTTTTATTGCTGTTTGGGTCCCCTCTGGGGAGATTCACCCTCTCTATTTGTCCTGGTGACCGATATCACTGAAAGTGAAGGAAAATGCCACATTTCCGGTTGTAATCAGAGCAGAAATAGATGAGCAATTTTCCAATGGGGGCACTATCTTCTATCATTCCGCTGATTTCCATGGATTTCCCTCACTTTGGAGGGATTTACTCCGGTTGTAGCTATTGGACACGAAGCGAAAGGAAATCTCTCCAGGGGGACACAGATGGCTAAAAAATAGCTGACAGGGCTTATAAACCTCCATCACTCTGTCCAAAACTAAAATAAGGTTCAGCTCTACTTTCAGTTAGATAAGCATACCTGCCAACTTTCTGAGATGTAAAAAGAGGGTCACCTTCCAGCACAACGTATTTAGGCAATGGACGCACCCCTGCCATGCCCCCAGGTAGGCAGGCTATTAAAGCAGACCTTTAACCTCAAAAATCTAATTCTACCAATGCATCCCTCTATGTATGATGAGGAATGAGTAACAAAATGCCAAAGAATCACTTGATATAAGTACAGTTATCTCCTTCCAAAACTTGGTGAATGTAGCACAGCAATTAGTTCACCTAAAGTATTCTGTGCCTAGGCTCAAACATGCTCACCATGTAAAGCATCATTCAAACCAGCCGAAAATCGTACGATATTCGGCTGGTTTTCTAGCGTGCTCCTTAGACAAAAGACGTGCGACCGTACAGTTGAAACGGTCGCACGTCTTCATTCACACTGCACGATTCTCGTACGATAGGGTTAGTTCACACCATAAGCAGTGCGTTCCGGTCCGATTCTGGCCGGAACGCACTGCATCGCATTGCGGCCAGCTCACTTTTTTGTGGGGTGGAGGGGGCGTGGCGGGCCATTGAAGTGAATGGCACCGTAGCCACGCCCTGCGGCCCCAATGCGATCGCCCGCACGGGATCACAAGGCACATTGTGCCTGCAGTGCGGTGCGATCAAAATGCTGCAAGCACTATTTTGATCGCACTGCAGGCACACTTTGCCGTGCGGGCGATCGCTTAGTGCTTGCAGCATTTTGATCGGACAGCAGGCATAATGTGCCTTGCGGCCGGAGGGCGTGGCTACAGTGCCATTCACTTCAAAAGCCCCCTCCAGCCCGGCAAAAAAGTGAGCCGGCCGCAATGCGAGGCAGTGGGGTCCGGCCAGAATTGGACCAGAACGCACTGCTTATGGTGTGAACTAACCCTTAGTTCAGTACCTTAAAAATAGCCAAAGCATGGATATTTTTGTGGATACAGATTCCAGTGCAACTATCTGTTGGCAATGGAATTGGATCAAAGCAGCAGTGAGGGAGGTTAAGTTGAACAAGCTTTTAATTTAAATTTAACATTTTTGGTAATTTTGGAAGCCAGTTTAAGTTTTTGGGTTCAAATCATGTGTCACCTATGGTAACGGTGCTTGTGCAGGTCACTAAGCATTCTTAAATCCCATGCACATATACATTTATTCTTGCACTTCCTGTTCAGCATTGTATACAGCATAGGCCGGTCAGTCTAACATCGGTAGTTTGTAAAATGCTAGAGGGCATAATAAAGGATTATCTGGTAGAATTTGTTCAGGAAAACGGGATAGTTAATGACAATCAGCATGGGTTCAGGAAAGACCGTTCCTGCCTAACTAACTTGCTAACTTTTTATGAGGGGGTGAGTAGACACTATAAGGCCCATTTCAGGTGAGCAGTCCGATCAGGTCCGCCTGTCAGCTTTTCAGGTGGATCTGATCAGAAGCCCAGTGTAAAAGGTGCCCATACACTGCACGATTCTCGTACGAGAATCGTGGGAAATCCCGCGATCGTACGAGAATCGAGCAGTGTGAATGAAGACGTGCAACCGTTTTTGCTGTACGGTCGCACGTCTTTTGTCTAAGGAGCATGCTAGAAAACCAGCCGAAAATCGTACGATTTTCGGCTGGTTTGAATGATGCTCGGGAGACAAATGCCGAACGGGCCGGTGTGCGCACGCGCACACTGCCTGTTCAGCATTGCCGTCATCTGAAGCCCACCCCTCAGGGGGGCGGGCTTGCGATGGTCGCAAGTACGATCTGCCTGTCCAAGATGGGCAGATCGTACGTTTTTTAAATTACTTTACAACCATCGCAAGACCTTAGTCTTGCGATGGTTGTAAAGTGTATGGCCACCTTAAAGCTGCCCATACGCCTTGCAATCATCGGACGAAAACTTCGTACGGCGGCCCTACCCTGCCCTTACAATTGCGAAGACGGACGGCACTGCAGCATTTGCGGTTTGCCGTCTCCAGACGGCAATTTTTTTCTGCTCGCGATGTCAGTCAAAGTACCGCAGCGCAGAATACTGAAAAATGGCCTGGATGGGAAGGGGGTTTAACACCGCGGATGTCAACTGGTTAAGCTGGACATACACCTATAGATTATCTGCTGACTTTATATGGTCAGATGGAAAGAGTGCAACACATTCCTCCATCTACGCTAAACTGTGTGGATGGAGGAATCTCCCACTGACAAATTTCAGTGTCTTGCTAGTGTCTGGCTGTCAAAACACCTGAACAATGCCTGCATCCAATCAGATGGTTCAGGTATTTTGAGATAAATAAATAAATACATTTGTTACCTGCTTTTGTGTAGAAAATGTTTGAATAGGTGTATAGGTGAAGTGCATTACATAGAAAGGTTACTTTCTGGAGTAAGGTTACATAGAAAGGTTACATAGAAAGGTTACTTTCTCCATTTACTGGAGGCGTGGTGTCAGTAATATTAAAATCTTTTCCCTAAAATCTAAACATATTTAATAGTACTACTTTCAGGAAATGAGGGGAAATCAGGCCAAGAGATACAGGTGAAAAGAAAGACCTGATAGAAGCTCTAACTCTATTGTAAAGCATAGCTTGAAATACTTTATAAAGTAAACTAATCCACTGGACTCTCTTTGTATAAATATATAAATATAGAGAGATGGGTGGGGATTTCTTTATACTGTTAGTCTGCTGACTTTAGGTTGTTTTGTTTTATTGTGTAAGTGCCATTCAATTTTTTTTTTCACAGCACAAATGAATGAGTAATGTTGCACTGTAACTATTATTTGTAATTATATGTTACTCTTACCAGGTTGGTGCAGTCATCACTGGGAGTGGAAGGAATGGACAGCAATAAAAAAAATTGTTAGAAGTTTTGAAGTAGAACCCTTGCAGTTGGGCTACCGCTGCACTGCCAGAGTTAAATGCTTGTTTGTGTCTTTTAGTTCAAATAACTAAAATATACTCAACAGCGCTCCCTCCGGGCTGTCTCCACCTCTGCTGCAACGACGGTATGTCTCTCACTCCCTATACACCGTGTATAGAACATGATGACTCAGGGACCTTAGACCACTGCAGCAGAGGGGGAGTGAGGCGGAAGGGACTGGTCTAAGAGCAATCCGGCTCTGAGGATCGGGTAAGTATAATTTTTTTATGTTAACCCTAACATGAGCACTTAACCCTTGCAGTGCAGGGGTAGCCCCACTGCAAGGGTTAAGAATTTTGTTTCCCTGGAGTCCTGCTTCAAAATTATTACATTTTTTATTGCTGTCCATTTCTTCCGCACCCATTGTTTACTGCACCAATCTGGTAAAAGTAATATATAATTATAAATAATAGTTACAGTGCAACATTGCTCATCAAGAGTTCATCTTTAACCTTTCCTCGTGCTGCTAAAAATGTCCCCAATGAAAACACAGATATCAATATAAACCTGATGGAAGCTCCAACCCTTTCCTGCATCTTTCACACGAGAAAGCATGTACAGCTCCGTGCTGCGTGCACGGCCGTATCGGGCAGCTCCCGGGAAGGACAGGTGCTGCGTGTGATTAGAAAGCAGCCCCTGTCCTTCTCTATGAGAATACTCCGCCCTACGCTCACCCGCCCTGCACGTCCGTATGGGTGTCCGTACTTGTACGCTGACAGGATGGATCCTGTCTGCGTCCGAGCCGGGACACCCGCACCTGTACAGACCTGCACTTGGGGTGAGCGTAGGGCGGCGTACTCCCATAGAGAAGGACAGGGCTGCTTTCTAATCACACGCAGCACCTGTCCTTCCCAGGAGCTGCCCGATACGGCTGTGCACGCAGCACGGAGCTATACATGCCGGCCTTTTCTCGTGTGAATGAGGCCTAAAACAAGCAAAACAAATTGGCAAGAGTTGGAATGTGAGCACACTGGGTTCTTGGCTAATAGGAATTGTCTAACCCGACATCAGCATTTCCTCTATACAGGATATTGTAATGTATATTTTACTGGTGCCGACATAGCAGCATACCTGCCTACATGTATGCTGCCATATCAAGGCCTTGCAGCACTGGGGGTCCCTGGTTCAAATCCTGGCCAGGTCAATATCTGCAAGGAGTTTGCATGTTCTCCTTTTGCTGGGGTGGGTTTCTTCCCACACTCCACAGACATGGTGGAAGGTTGATTGGCTCCTGTCTAAAAATTGGCCCTGGTATGTATGCATGTGAAATAGGGACCTGAGATTGCAAGCTCTTTGAGGGCAGGGACTGATGTGAATGTGCACAGTAAAGGTGGCCATACACTTTACAGCCATCGCAAGACCCTAGTCTTGCGATGGTTGTAAAGTAATTTTAAAAAACGTACGATCTGCCCATCTTGGACAGGTAGATCGTACTTGCGATCATCGCAAGCCCGCCCCCCTGAGGGGCGGGCTTCTGATGACTGCAATGATGAATGGGCAGTGTGCGCGTGCGCACACCGGCCCGTTCGCCATTTGTCCCCCGAGCACCGTTCAAACCAGCCGAAAATCGTAAGATTTTCGGCTGGTTTTCTAGCATGCTCCTTAGACAAAAGACGTGCGACCGTACAGTAGAAACGGTCCCACGTCTTCATTCACACTGCACGATTCTCGTACGATCGCGGGATTTCCCACAATTCTTGTACGAGAATCGTGCAGTGTATGGGCACCTTTAAGCATGTCAGCACTATATAAATACCTGTAATAAATAAATACATTTGTTACCTGCTTTTGTGTACAAAATGTTTGAATAGGTGTATAGGTGAAGTGCATTACATAGAAAGGTTCCCATTCACTCGAGGCGTGATGTCAGGTATATTAAAATCTTTCCCCTAAAATCTAAACGTATTCAGTTGTACTGCTTTTATCTCAAATACAAAGCAAGTGACATTTTCAAAGTTATTGATCGTTACATTCTGTTCTTGTCTGGCAAGGCCGCCTTGAAATCAAAGGGAGCACACTTGCACCCTTTGTTAGTAAATGGACACGGCTCAGCTTCTGCTTCTTTTACACAATGCTTCAAGAAGGAAGCTGCACATAGCAAATAACTGTTTAGGACAAGGAAGAATAAAAGAAACAAGAGGCCAGAGGGCAGCAATCATACGCAAGAGGTAACCGCTGCCAGTTTCCATTTAGAGAGAAGTTTGTATGGAAATGTATGTTATCCCCTTCGGCTGTCTTGTTGGGGTCTTTGCTGCTGCACACATGCAGGGCTTTGAGACAGTATTAAACCTCTGTACAGTTTTACAGCTTGTAGAGTTTTATAGCTTGTCAGTTTTTACAGAGCTCAGTAATTCTATGAGATGTTTCACACATTGATGTCTTTATTTGAGTGGGAAACGTGACTGTTTCATTTTTTTGTTTGAAAGAGAATATAATCACCAACCCGATCCATTGATATAAGCTGTATGTACGAATGCATGATATAATACGTAAAGCCATTATAAATATGCACTTTTGGTTATCAACTGAACGTGCCAGAAAGGTGTAATGTATAATAGGTGCAGGCGTATATATTTAAGGGGTCCAAGAGTGAGTAAGGATGAGGCGCTAGACCATGATTTTTCTCTAGTTTAACCCTTTCGCTGCCAAGCCCTCCGGAACATTTTTCAAATCAGCTGGCCAAGCCATTTTTGATTTTTCTGCAAGCTGAACAGTTATACTATAAGCTGATGGTCGCTAAAGCGACCATCAGCTTATAGTAGAACTGTAAATGCCAGGTCCGTATGGCATACTGACCTGGCCAGCTGGAAGCACTTTTGTAGGTCCGTATGCCATACGTCCTTGGCAGCGAAAGGGTTAATAGGAGCAATTTTTGGGCCCGATGGCTTGATTCTTGCCGCTCTTTATAAAATGAGGGGAGGCCCACAATGCAAAATACACATAAATGAAGACTAAAAAAGCATGTCAGGTAATTGTCTCAAGAGTCCACAAAAACTTTTATTAGCGTTACAAATGGTGGTAAGAAGATATGCACAGCCAACGCATTTCTGGAGTTAGGAATCCCCCTTCTAAGGCTTAAAAGAGAACTATGGGGTAAGTGTTTTCCCCATAGTTCTCTTTAGGGTCACGGGAGGACATATACTAACCTCCTCCCGTGACCCAAAGCATACTGACAGCGCCACAGCTCAGTATATCGCGGGCAATACTGAGAATGCCGCAACCGGGATGGATCCCAACAATACTGTCGAGATCCACCTAGCTCTGTGAGTGACAGCTGGATCTACCTATCTAGAGGCAGAGCCAGCTGTGACCGCCCCCTCCCCATCCATTCCGCCACTCAGCGCTGGAGGATCGGAGAGGGGAGGAGGGAATCCCTGCGGGAAGTGGTGACTGACAGTCACCGCTCACTGCAAGGAGACGATCGGGAAGTGAGAGGATCGGCTACATGTTTCTGCTAACTTCCCGATCGATAGAGCCGACCTGCAACAGCTTCTTTGTCACACGTCGGCTCTAACTATGAGGATGAGTGGAAATCCCTCACCTCATAGTTCTCCTTTAAGTAATGAACCACAGGACACTTATGGACTTTAAACGTACTTTCCATGCACACAATTCTATTTCTCAGGCAGGATCCTAGGCTGTGCATATCATCTTGTGATTGTGAAGCCTCAAAAGTTTTTTGGACTCTTAAGACAATTACCTGGTGCTGTTTTTTAGTCTTCATCTATTTAAGGTGGGGCATCGTCTCTAACAACTCATGTTCTCAAACTTAAATCATTCAGATTGCGTCTATAATGAAAAGTAGTTGTAGAGGTAAAGGAAGCTGACATTCTATGCAATTTTCATCTTTTCCTGTAACCTTCACCCTCACATAACTGCTGAGCCTTTCCATTGGTGCGTGAGACTGCCGATCACACTTAAAAAACAGTGGGGAAGCTCCAGCCATGGAAGAAGTGGGGCCATGCTTGACCTTATTTTAAAACAATCCTGTGTTTTGCATGCGCAGTGTAAAGCAACAGGTTTTCTTCAATCTTCCCTCCACAGCTGCCCAAACCCACCTTTTTTTAGCTCCACACTTCTCCATTCAGCTGCCCGGAGTGAGGAAAAGCAAGCCCTGTGTAAGCTGAGTCACTCTAGTTGGAGCTTACAGAGGGCAGAGGGCTCTTCTCATCCTGGTGTGGTAGAGCTGGACCATTTACCAAGAACCAGTGATGAGAAGAGGAGGTTGTTCCATGCTCCTTCATACCCTTTATGTATAAATACAAATGAAGGGTGAGCATAAAATATTGAGAGGGATCTAGATTTTTTTGTTTAAACAAATAAGGGAAAACTGAGTAGTGACTGTCAGTCACCGCTCCCAGCAGGGATTCCTCCCTTCCCTCTCCATTCCTCCAGCATTCATTGGAGGGACAGATGGGGGAGGGAACAGGCACATCTGGCTCTGCCTCAAGAGAGGTAGAGCCAGCTGTCAATCTGCCCGCAGGGTAGATCCCCCAGTAGCCCGCTATATGCTGAGTTTTGGGTCACAGAACGACATTAGTAAATGTAAAAAAGTGAAAATGTACTATCTTACAAAGAACATCTAGAAATGTACATTTTTTTCTAAGCAGTATCCTGAAATTTACCCTTTGCCTTGAATTCCTCTTGAAAAATACAGATGCTCTTCCTGTGTCTAGGTACTATTGTGCCTACAGCCTCAAAGCAGTAAATCTGCAGTGAGAGATCATCTAAGGCACTGCTGCCTCTGACTGCTAGTCCCATACGTCCCAACTTTCTGAGATGAGAAAGAGGGACACCTTCTTTCCATGTATGTAGGCAATGGATGCACCCTTGCTACGCCCCCAGTTATGCGGGCCATTGACAACTTATATGTCAGAATTAATTGGTTACACCCAGAATTGCTTTTTCCCACCACTACTTTTCCTTTGTACTGGCTTTTCGAATAGTAAACAAGAGAACTAAGAGATTAGATTTTTAGTGCAGAATAAAATTTTTGGTAGTTAAATAGTAAATTTTCATAAATAACTGTACATCAGACCAAAAACAGGGACAACTGAGGAGGAAAGAGGGATAGAGGGACTTGGTTCCAAATAAGGGACAGTCCCTCCAAACGAGGCTCAGTTGGGAGGTATGCTAGTCTCAAAATTTGGAGTAAGATTTGGTGATTTTCCAGCTATGCTGTTCACTGTTATACTTGCTGAAGAGAAAGCTGCACATTAGGACCTGTAGTGCTAGGTCTCCATGATTCTACCTCATTAATTTTGTGGATCTGTGCTTTCTGAAGTTTTTACTGCTGCATTTTGAATATTACTCAACCAATCATCAGGGTAGCATCTCTAACATGAGGAATCAAAGCCCTGCCACTACCAAGATGTCTGCCTCTATACAGGGACACAATGCAAAACAAGATGCAGTAATTCAGCAATGGGGAAAAGATCAGCTGCAGGTAGCCCACTGGCAATGTCATGACTAGTCTTTTGCACACTACTTGCCTTTCTTGAGCACAGCTTACACAATTCAGGCCCTCTTTAGGCCTCCAAGGTGTGCTTAGTAATCCAATACACTCCTGCCAGAACTCGCAGTCAGTTTGATAGCTGAGATCCTGATCTGTGAGCAAGAGTTGCAGACAGCAACTGCTTGTTACTGTGATTATTGACAGAAACAATGTAACTATTTTGTTATGATGCAATTGGTTACAGCTGTGACATACATAGTTTCCCTGTGATGTAAACCTGCAAAGTGATTTATCAATCCTAAAATTCTGCTCCTTTCTGCCAATTTCTCCACAGACTGCCAAGTACGCGAAGACTTGATCCCATACTTCTAACTTATAGAACTCGGTTTGGCCACTCCATACATTTCCTTTCTGATTCTCAGATATCATACCAATAGCAACCTCCACTTTGCACATGACCTTATTCTCTCCTTCACTTTTTCACATTCCTGCATCCAGGTTTTCTCATGAGCCTCTCTTCAATTTCTGGAATTATCTCCTGCACATAGATAAGCATGCTCCAACCCTTAAAAACTTCAAGTGCACTCAAAACCTACTTCTGGATCAGTCACAAAGTGTAATGATAATAATAATGAATGTAAAAAAATTGTCCACATGGGGTAAACAGCTGCAATATGTTAAGTAGGGTAAAAGGTTTTTCAGTATATGCAACATTATGTTGAGTGAGCAGGTAATGCAGCTAAGAACAGATTTCCTTTCCCATCCATTGATGAACACAGGAAGTCTTCAACTTTGGGTTATAATGCACCCTAGAGGAGAATTAGACACTTGCGAACAAAAAAAAAAAAGCTGTAGGTCAGCCCAGGGTATAACCAGGACCACCAGAAAGTCAGCACTTGGTAGTGGTCTCACGAATCACAAAAAGTACTTCAATTCAATAACCTCGAAGGAGCTGCCGTTCAACCACAGGCTGGAAAGCCTCAGACGTCTTGTAAAAAAGAATAAGAACAGCGCCTTTTCTTAATGTTATACCATTTATTAAGCCGTATAAAAATTGAATGAAAAGATACTCACAAAAAATCAGCTGTTCTTATTCTTTTTTATATAACCAGGACCAGCATGTCTCATTTTTTTTCTGGTGTCCCAGGAGGATGGATATGTTTTCTTTCGTTCTGCTGCTGTACAGACTTACCTATTATTTTTCTTATTCTTCTTTCTTAATTAAGATTTATCTACACAGATTGCTCCTGATGGTTTTATCTACCGACTCACAGATATCCATCATGATTGTCCTCAGCCTGGCTTTTGAGTTGTATTGCAATTGGACCCCACTGGAAAGGTAGTTTGTGGGGTGAACCTGGAAGAAACCCTCAGACACTGGGCTCTATGTGAGCACTTTCCAGACAGCTAGCTGCAGAGCGCTTTTCAGATCCAGAGCAGATGGTACTGCTTCTGTGCTTCTGCCTTTCCTCTGAAGACTTACTATGTGAGTAGGCCACTCAGACTGTATATCGGGAGCTCCCTCAATTTAATTGATCTTTGGCCGCAATTGTTCTCCACTTCCTGCTTGCTTTGCCATGGAAGGGGTTACCACTGTGGGACAAAGCACCAATGTCATTATGCTTGGTAGTTTTGTGTGCATACAGTCTATGCTCTCTTTCCCTTAACACAGCATTGAGGAAGCATCTCCCTGCTGCTGCTTCTGCTCCATAGAGCCATAGAGAACTTCAATATTTGATCTGTTCCTGGTGCACATCTACAGTGACTCTGGTCACCTTCTGTCTGTTTGTGAAGCTTCACCTGATACCAGCTGTCAAGGTTTTGTGAGACTTCGAAGCCTTGCATCCTAACTTGAGCTCTTTTGGATGTCCAAAAGGTTAATTACTTTCTTTGTTCCTCAAATGACAAGAAAGAAAAGAGGATTTTTGAACTCACTGTAAAATCCTTTTCTTGAAGTCCATTGAGGGGCACAGGGGTGACCTCTGTGTTTTTTGTGCTCTTGGTACTGCTTTGCTACAAAGCTGAGGCATGCTTGTAGTTAGAGGAGTTATCCTGGGCCAGTCTACACTTTTGTTTGCAATTGTGCAATCCTCCCGTAGACTGCAGTATAACACGAACGATAAAGACTTGTTGTGTCTCCCAATGGACTCCAAGAGGGATTCCATTGTATCTAGCATGCTACAATGACTATTGCTGCACTAATTACGTAGACCATCCCTGTCATTAACAGACAACATTTCAAACTGGAAAAGAAGTAAATAAATACTTACCTTTAGCATGCCACCGGACCACAGCACCATTTTATCAGAAATCCCTGTCTGAAGCCCACTGGCACACCAACACATCACTTCAGGACATAGTGGGGTTTATTAACTAAAGGCAAATATGCCGTTTACTTTGCAAGGGAATTTACCCGTAGCTTGGTGAACGTAGTGAAATTTCGCTTTGTAGAGAATACCCATCCATGAGCAAGGGAAAAAAAATATGTATATATATTTTGCTTGCGCATGATTGGGTGATGAAAGTCCGCAGAGCCTTACTATATTCACTAAACTAAGGTGGGGAATGTTCCCTGCAAAGTACACATTCCCTTGCTAAGTGAACAGCCTCTTTGCCTTCAGTAATTCATCACCAGTATGTAGGATAAAATTGTAATGCAATTTCATGATGTCATAGCACATGCATGTACCTTTCTATTGGAGGGATATCAAGGAACTCTGATCAACAAGTAATGTATATAGATGGCTTTGATAGCTCTTCACATCCTGTTGGATATCTGCAACTCCAATGTTCATGCTAGTAAGCATTACAATTGCATGTTTTGTCTAATACCACTGATGTGAGCCTAATCACATGGTCAGCACACATCACATCACATCTTTGAAAGTATAGATGCAATCTTGCACCAGCATCACACAGTATTTGCTGTATGAACTCGGCATGTGATAGGAGCTGTGCTGTCAACAAGTTTACTGAGCTAATGATCTATCTGTTACTGCAGGTAGGTTTAAGGAATGTTTGGAATGTGGAATTCTAGTAATTCCACTCCAGGGATTTTCATATGCAGTTGTCTTTTTTATACACTTGCAAAAGTGATTTATTCTCGGTAAGGGAAGAAAAAAAAAGTGTGAATCTCTTTAATGGCTTAATCAGAAATATGCACATAAATATATAGGAATGAACATTCAAGGCTCTGCTGTATCTCCTTCAGGTTTGCAAATCACAAATTGTCCTGAAGAAGGAACTTTAAAGTCACAGAAGGTTTAAAGTGCTTCTTCTGCACTCCTCCCTAATATATATA
>NW_017306431.1:137248-174797 GCF_000935625.1 Nanorana parkeri
ACCTTCTTTTTCCCCATGAAGCTGAGAGTGAAATCAGCACTTGCAGGAGATTAACTGTGATTTACTATGTTGTTAGCATACTTGACATGCGTATGGCATACTCGGCACTGCTGATGCTGTCTCAAGAGAGGTCTTATGCTAGTAAAGACCCCAGAGCTAGGGGCTTAAAGCAAACAAGTATTTTGAGATGAAGGATTTATACCCCAAAGAAAGGGAATGGAACTCAGAAGAGGTGCCTGTAAGGTAAAAAGTTGCCAGAGTGTATATGTGTAATATATATATATATATTTCAGCAACACAACATACAGTCTGCTTATGTTTCAGCAAGTAGACAATATAGCAATGTCCCACCAACTCAAGATTGTCACATATCCTCCATGTGACTCTTCCACACATCCTTTGTGTGTCACAGGCTCACTAAGCCTCCTTGGCTGATTCCCAGGTACCTCCAGCACACGCACAGCCTCCTGGCTCCACTCTGGTTTTTGGGTGGAGTCTTCCTGACTCCTGAACACAACCTGTTCCTCTTCCCAGCAAGAGCCCTCATGTGCCTGCAGCCCACACCACACCAACTCCCTTGAACTCTGGTCTGGGCTCTTAATGAGGTTGCTCTCAGCCACATGATCAGTGGCAACACCTGACCTCAGGACTGGAGATTTAATCCCACCCAGAACGCTAAGAGAGCTCCAGATCCCAGTTACAATACGGAAGAAACCGAAAGTTCAGCTTCTTCCCTGCAAATCTATTTATTTTCTGGAACCTCTCAGCCCCTCACTGCCTCTGCTTAGTTCCTCTTCCTTTTTTGGGGGGTAAAAACCCTTTATTTCAGTCTACAACTGGGATCCAATTGCACTACAATGCAGGAAACACCAAAAGGAAACCCTGACAAGCATTGAGCTTGACAAACGCCTTGCACAGGGACAGCAAAATATTCTACGCGAGGTCTCCTTCCGGGTTACTTGATCCCATTTTGGGTGTCTTGCAACCTTTTAAATGTGGGTGTACACTAGTGATCCACTATCTTCAAATGTTGCCACAGATTTTTCCTGTGACTTTTTATCCATTCTTTTTCTGGCTTTTTTAGAAGTGATAGTTGTTGCATCTGCATGGTGAGCTGACATCAAGTGTTCATCTACTCATACTGTCATATTGGTTGACTGCCATCTCATGCATGTGCTTATCTTTTGAGTTTAATTGCATCTTAGGATGGCCATAGACAGCCAGATATTTCCACAAGAATGGCAGGTGACTTTTAAGACATCTGCCTACCATTGATGAGACCAGGGTCCGCTGTTACATTTGAAACTTGGTTGATGGATTAAAGCTGCACTGCTCCCTCCTACCGCACGCATTCCTACTGGCCAAAAAGGTAAGTAATCTTAGTAATGGACTGATAGGCATGTAGTGATGGCAGGTGGAAGAGAAGCGGACAAACCCTGAAATGTGTCCATTCATAATTGCTAGCACTCGTCCATAGCAGATCTGAAAGAGAGTTGCTGAAGGTATGTTCAGACACCTCTATTTAAAGTTATAGAGTCACTTTAAAGATGGCGTTAGAGCAATGGTTCTCAACCTGTGTAACCTTACGACCCACATTTTGTTTTTGGTCAATAAGTCGAGACCCAAATCGCACCGCACTGGAATGCACATCATTGTGGTACCACGCATTCCGGTGCAGGTGATCAAGCTATGGGCAGGAGGTGTTTTTGGGGCGACATTCATTTGAATGGCAGCGCAAAGCACCTCCCGTACCAGAACGCGCAAGCACCTCCCGTACCAGAACGCGCAGTAGGTGTGATTGCGTGGTACAGTGCCTTAATTCTACGGGACTGTGCAATTAACACACTGTACTAGGGTTAACGGACCTTCAAAAACACTGACAGACACACACAACCACAGACACAATCTCCCACACTCACAAGCATTCTCACACACATACACATATATTTTTTTTTTATTAAGATCCACCAGTCTCCATACCTTATGAGAACTGGAGTGGATCCTCAGCCTGGGGTCCAGTGTGGGCTGCTGTGCTGTGATGGAGCTTCATCCATACATGCATTGCTTGTACAGATCCTTTGCATGCCCTGTAAAGGTGCTGGGAGCCAGAATGTGACGTCACTCCGATCCAGGCACCTCTACGGGTCAGATGAGGGAGCGGTAAGCAGTGCACGTATGGATGGAGCTCCCTCGTGGTCATATCCCCAGCTCACCTCAAGCTAACTCTTGGCACCGGGCAGCATATTTTAATGGCTGCTCAGCGTGAGAACTGACAGTGCTGTGCAAGCGGGACTTTCGTTGAGGAGCCTCTCACTAGTGCAGTTGAAGGCATGCGACTACCCACTGAACACAGGGTTGCAACCCACTTTTGGGTTGCGACCCAGCAGTTGAGAACCACGGCTTTGGAGAAACTTTTAAAATAGCTATTGGCTCTGAAAATCCTGCTGGATAAAAAAGCATTGAACTGATACCTGTGAGTACTTTTGAGATCCTTTACTACAATCTTATCAGTGCAGTGCACATTTTACATCAGCAGTACTGAAAGGGTTAAAACTTGCTTTTTAATTTTTTTGTTTTGTTTGCTAGATAAAACCCCGAATTTAATTTCCATTATGTGACTTGTGTCATGATCTGTCAATGCCAAGAGAAGACACAAATTCTAATCAGCTGCAATTAACATTTCGTACATTTGTATGGGCTCTTTCTTTCTTATGATGTGTATAAATGTGTTCAAGAGGTTGGCAGCCATACAAAGGAAGATGATTATTTTAAAGCTGCTATAATTGTCTGTCAGTCAAATGACAGGTTATGTCAGTACATGTCTTTCTCCGGTTCATCCTTGTAAGAAAAGCACTGTGTTTATTATCATTATTGTTTTATTTATGTATGAGGCATCAATATTTGATAGCTGCCTATCTCACTGGCAGTAGAAGTATAATAACGAGATCCATTTTCAGCACACTTTCTCATAAACATCCCAGGCTGGGGATATATTAGTGACATAATAGGAAACAATAATTGATTGGTGGTTTCATTACAGGAAATGGCGGATACAATGCTTTATTAAAAATGGAATGCCAGCCAAACATTTTTGCAGTGTGGTAACATCTACATCGTCTGCCAGGTTTTCATTGTTGTCTGTGTCCCTCTTGGGAACATTCCCCTCACTTGTTTTCTGGCCACATGGGAAGTGAGAGAGAATCTTCCCAACAGGGATAGCTATGAAGGTTTTTATTTATCTAGGTCATGGTATAGCAAGTAGTTGTTAGTCAAACTTGATTGGACTTGTCCTGTAATGTTAAAGATAGGCATGCACTGAAATTACATTTTTAGACCGAAACCGAAATTAAAACATTTCTCAGGCCGAAACCGAAATAAACAATGACTTTTTTTCCAAACTTTTAAAAAAATGTTTTTTATTTATTTATTTTTACTTTACTGCTAGGGGCTTTGGTGAAATGTAAGGGGTCTATATAACCTCTGATATTCCCTTTTAAAAATAGAAAAAGAGATTGAGGACACAGAGTCCTCAATCTTTTTTTTTTCTGCAGCCCCAGCACTCAATGAACAGGAAGTTCTCAGTACAGGGGCTTCCTGTTTATTCACAATCTGGACATAGTTAATATTTGCTACCATCCCAATCATGAATGGACAGGAAGTCTCTGTGCTGAGCTGCTTCCTGTTTATTCATAAAGTGAGCAGATAGTAAATATTTACTATGTCCCCATTCATAAATGAACAGGAAGTGATGTATAGCATGTATGTTCTATCATAACTGGGGATATAGTTACTCTGTCCTCAGTTATTTACATTTTTAGGTTTGATAAAGAGTTGCACTAATATCGTGCAATGTAAAAATTTGCAGCTGCCACCATTTTATTCTGCAGAGTCTTTCCTTTCAGAAATATTTTGGGGGTTTAAATAATTTTCAGGCCTAAAATGTAGATTATAATGTGTGTAAAAAAATGCAAATAAGGCCTTGGCAGCAAAAGAATTAATATTTTCATGGTTATTTATGACACACATATATTTAGGTTCCCCTTCTATAGCTATTTCTAAGTAAAGTATAATCAGCCACATTGCAGGCAGGCGTCAATAAGATGAGCGCGCATGCACGCGGTGACGTCATGCGCAATGACGTCTCGGCGGGGTGTCACCCGGTCTCCGCTCCGGGTAACACCTTGGGACGCCCCTGGCTTTTAGGTCATGGGTACTGAAGGGGAATGTGTTTGAAGGGGACTAGGAAGAAACTCAGTGACCCAATAAGCAAGTGCATAAGAAGCTTCCATAGTAGAAAGTGGTATCGCTATGCAGTGAGGCAGGGGTGTGTAAATCAGAAGAGTGTCAGAACAGAGCTAAAACATTTCACTTATGTGGATTGTAACAGACAGTGTATTTAGTTTGGCTGGAGTTTCTCTTTAAATAAATATTATCCGGGCTGCCTACTTTGTAACAGCGTCTGCTTAGCTTGTGGATAATAAATCATTTTGTCCAGGTATGAGGGAGCATATAAAGACTGACCTATATATCATGTTATACCGAGGCATTTTATTTTTGCTGCCTAAAAATATTCAATTAATTCCACTACAGTGTTTTTACAACGAATGTAGCGTAATAATAAGGTTATTTCTCCCTCTGTGGTGTTACAGGCTCCTTAGCAACAAAAAAAACCCAGCTGTTTCAGAGTATGACGGAAAGACTGGAGAGGCCCACAATGCACTGGAAATGCTGATTTCACTGAAATTCTACACTCTCTTAAAACTGCTATTTGGCTTATTTTCACCGTCAGGCAGAAATCCAGATTTGAATTGGATACGTCTGCCTAAAATAGCACAAATCACTCTCAGACATGTGCATGTGTGTGTGTACGTCTATATGTGTGGGTCAAGGTAAGGCAGTCCATGGTATTCATTTGGTAGACCATTAATTTTTTTTTTAGTATAATATTTCACTGTTGTATTTTTTCTGGAAAACACCCAACATTTTCCACGGTGGAATTGCAAACCAGGAACAATTAGTGAACATGTGAAATGTGTATTGGCTTGGCTGAAGAGTATGCCAAAGCCTTCCTTAATACTTCACCTGAAATCATGAGTACTTAGGCTACATGCACCCCAGGTGTCCCTTTCCAGATGCGGACGCTGTACCTATTCATGTTAAAGCAGAACTTTGGGCATAGATGTTTCTTAACCTTGCAGTGGGGCTACCCCTGCTCTTCAAGGGTTAAGTGCTCGTTTTTTGTCTAGGTGCTCAAAAAAAAAAAATGTTATACTCACCCAAACCTTGGAGATGGCTTGCTCTTAAGCTGGCTATACACCTATAGATTGTCTGCAGATTTTCTGTGGTTAGATGGAACAAGTGCAACAGATTCCTAATTCTACATTTGCATGTCAGGATTTTATCACAGCTACCTCCTCTTTTTGCACACGGTATAGCATTTTCAGCAGCTACTGGGGATGGGGGGGTGAATATGGGTGTATGCAAATCAGGCTACAATCTAAATTTTCATTGCTGCAAAGATTAGGTGTGGCAGGCTGCCATAAGGAATCACTGATAAAATCAATTCTTTATTTGTTGAAAATGGAAGGTGCACCTGGAGGATGGCAAATGTATTGGCAGTGCTATCATTATGGCATATGTCACTAAGACCTGGATAATCCACTGAATGATGGGAATGGGAACTGAGCACATGTTGCTCAGTTAGGCATCTGAATGACAAATGAGATCATCATCATCATCCCTTGCATTATACAGTATATATGCCCCTATTGTAGATAAGATGTTTGCAAATTAAGAGTTTTGCAGAGGGCCTGATTGATCAGTGCAGGGTTAGAAATTGGTGAACAGTAGAGCATTGTTCCTTTCCAATACATATTACTATTGTTCACATGTATAGACCTGCTGATACGTTATCAGTGCGTATATGCTGATGAGGGTCTGGTGGAAAAAGAAATGTTTAGCTGTCAGATTCTTACCTGGAAGGTAAAACCTGTGGGCGGGCTATAAACATATATTTAGGCTATAAACATATATTTTCGTTTTCCTAACAAGCGGTAAATAAACTTTAAAATGTAATTCATCCTCAAATTTTGCAGCAGAGGTAGTTTTATCTGCACTTCAAAGTGGTCCTGAATGTAATAAGTATAGACTAGCTATGTTATAGGTAATAGAAGTGTTAATGGTGCCTTACATATCCTGCAAAATGTACCTTTTTGTTTTGAATTCCTCTTGAAAAATAGCAGTGCAGTTCTTGGTATGTGAAAGTACATAGGTATTCCTTTGCCTACAGTCCAGTGGCGTATCCAGGGTACGGCACATGCCCTGGGCGCCACTTGAAAGGGATGCGCCGCATTGTGGGTCAGCAAAAGTTCTCCAACTCACAGAGACAGCTAACTTTTTTTCTCTCCCCACCCATCTCCCATACACATCTCTCCGCCGGGCTTTTAGCAACCAGGGATGCTCTGGACGGCGTCCCACCGAGCTCACGGCAACCAGTGAGATAACTGGTTGGCAGGGGCTTGGCAGGACGCTGACCAAAGGGTCCCAGGTTGCTAAGATCCAAGTAGGGAGATGTAGAGGAACATACACATCTTTCCACCTGGATCATAGCAATCAGAGCTTGCGGGAAGAAATGTATGTGGACGGGAAGCTGGCCAGAGCGTCCCAGGTTGGTAAGAACCAGGCGGGGACATGTGTATGGCCCTTACGCATCTCCCCGACCAGCTCTTGGCAACTTGGAATGCACTGGCCGACGTACCGCCTAGCTCCTGGCAACCATTGATGTCACTGGTTGCCTGAAGCTAGGCGGGTCGCCAGGGGCGCAATTTGTTGTAGATACGCCTCTGCTACAGCCTCATAGCAGAATATTTGCTGTGTAAAATCTATGGGACTGCTGCCTCTATCAGTCTTATGAGATTTGGAGTGAGAGTTTGGTCATGTTACTACTGTGCTACTCGCTGTTCTCCTTGCTGGAGGATTTGAGATTAAGAAGCAAAGCCCTGCCTCCGCCAAGATGGTCGTCTCTACACAGAGACACAGTGCAGAACGAGGCATGCGTAGTCAATAATAGGGAAAGAGCATCTGCAGGGAGACCACAGACAATAGCGGCGACTAGTCATTTGCCCTCTGCCTCTGTTGTTTTGGACGCCACTTCAAGAAATTGCTTTCTCTTTAAGTCCTGGTGGAAGATCTAGACAAATTCAAAATAAAATAATCAGAGTCATAAAATTCAAGGAAAACCCCTCGAGCAGCATTTCTCCTGATTTACACTGAAGTCTGCATACCCCGGGGCTTAAATGCCTCAAGGCATATATACATTATTTGCAGTCTGTTGCAAGTGTGTTCAGTGAATCAATTCTAAATCTGGTTTTCTACTGCCCTCTGGTGGCGATACCTCAGTCTACATTTCACTTTGCATGGTCCTTGTTTGTTTTCAGTCATATGAAGCCTCTGACTTCTGTTGTGTTTGCTTTGCATTTCTTTATTGTCTTTATTTTAAAGGGAAATTAAACAGAATTTTCACTGAGCAGGCAATACATTTATAATTGTACATTTTTATTTGCTTACTTTGATTATTGCATTTCATATACCTTACCTCTCGCACTCATCTATGTATCAGGCAATGTGAATTGCATTTGTGTGACTGAAAGAGAAAGAGTTGTCACTGTAAGTCTCATTCACACAAGGGGGAGCTTGGCTTGTGTTTACAGCTGTGCCAGGCTTGAAAGCACGTACTGAGCTAACCACATACATCTTTCTTCACGGGGCAGCTTGAGTGTTGACCTGAGTATTGCATTCAGCATTTGTTCTGGTTTTAACTATTCGGTTCTTTTTACCTCTTCGGAGTGCAATGGAAGATTTAAACACCATCCGCAGGCCATGTGAACATAGCTTTAAGGACTAACTCAGTGGTCACATAATTGGGAGCTCATTCTACTGGGTTCCGAACTTAAACAGTGACCGGGAGCTGTCAACGACAGCTCGGTCACTGTGCTGGGAGCGTGCCAGTAAGGAGTTTCCTCGCTTCCAGCACAGAACAACAAGCAGGCTGACACATGCTTACAGCCAATGTTAAGGCCCACTCGCTGTGCTGACACATGTTAAAGGACATCATGAAATGAATACAGGCAGCTAGAGCTTCCTGCCTCCCTCTCCCATGCTGAGCTCTGCTGTACAACGGATTACTGAGACTGATAGCAAGTCAAATTCAGGTACTTACCGTTAAATATAATGTTTGGCGCTTCATTAGCTTTGGAAAATTAGCTCTAGCTTACCTCCTTAGTGTCCCAAGTGAGTTATTCACATGAATGTGAATAAACAAGGTCTTACTGCTCATCACCCAGGTTCATAATTGGCTTTCTATTTCCTATACTTGTACTTGAGATATGGTTTTGCACCCCTTCTATTGTTTGTTTTTTTATATTAATACCCTAATCTGGAAATAGTGCAGTATTATATTGCAATACTGCAAAAATGAAAATCATACAGACCACTTACTTACAGTGGAGTCCTTCTTATTAATACATAATCATTATAAGAATAATGCCCTGGAAACATGACTAGCATTGTTAGTAAAGCAGATAAATAGAAGAATTCATTTCCAAGGCCGGTCATACATTGTTGTGATCTCAGACGTTTAACATGCCTACAATGGATGGCCTTGGCATGTCAACAAAAGTTGATGGCCTTGGCGTGTCGACAATAGAAAATGCAACCAATCCACGGCAGTCACTGTTCAGGTATTCTGACAGTGTCGTAGCAGGAGATTTGTCCATCCGCACTGTTTAGCCTGCCGGCCGCATGATACAAAAACGATCAGTGTATGGGCAGCTTTGCTCTTATATATATATATTTCATGATGTATTATTTAATACAGGTGCAATAATTTGTGTCTTTTATATCCGTCTGGAATTCAGCTTGAATAGAAGACACACGACGTATGAAAAGGCTAGCATGAAAACCTTAGCCATGGGCAGAAGGTGAATGCTTTTTCCAGCAAGGTAGAGATTGGTGTCCAAGCAGCCAGTCACTATGCCTGATCAATGTACATTGGGGTGGCGGAATGGTTCAAAGCCTACACAAATGCCATATCATATTTGGCGGCCTGACAGCAACCCAGATAGCAAGCAATTGAGCTGAAAGTTTGAAAATGACTTGCTAAACTATTGCTAGACTTGCCAAGCTTCACAATTTTGTTGCACAATTACAGCAAGTCAGCATTGCAAGTCTCCAGATCAACGTGCTTCGCAAAAGTGCTGTACACTTGCAGAGCTCCTGATAAGACCTGCAGGACTCTTGCTGTAGACTTGCCAAGCAAATTTGCTACTAATTCAAAAAGCGTCAACTAGAACTTGTGCTGCAAGTGTTCTGCAAGTCTACAACTTGCCAGGAATATGTGCAGCACGTTAACAAGAATTACAATTTAACCCTGACACAAGTTGGTGGCAAGTTATCCTTGCTATTTGGGACTCTACGCAGGGAAAGTTATACAACTATGATGATGAACTTTATAGTGTCTTCTATTAAACACTGGTCTCACATTGTGGTTCACAGCTCCAGTACTATCAGATAAAGTGCACTTTTTTTTGCCCCCTGACCTAACAGATTCCACCCTCCCGTTCTACAGATGAATACTTAGCTTGAGCCAACCCTTATGGCCTCCTGTGTTTGTTGACATCCTGCAAGGGTTAAATGCTCCTTTGTGTCTAGGTTCAAAAAATAACAAAGTGATTCTCATCCGAAGTCTAGATCCGGCCGCCTCCAGCTTGCCTTCTTCTCAACTCCAGCGATGGTATGTTCCTTGGTATCCTCATGTCCTATACACGGAGTATAAGACGTGATGACTCAAGGACATTGGTCACCTGGACAGACAGAGGGGTGAAGCTTCCCTTCACAATCCTATCTAAAGTTTTCCCTTTACATCAGCCCATTACGACGGCAGTAGCCACGAATATTTTTGGACTTTCGAGGTGTTACCAGGTATTTTACACATCAGCTTTATGGACATCCACGAGTATTTAATTCATCTATATTTTACAAAGAACAAAAGGGCCACCAAGTTATTCACAATAAATTAGAGTGATGTATAAATATGATAAACAGCCACTGCACAATGAAAACAGGCATTAAGGAGTCAATGTTGTCATTTGTTTCTACATAGGTACATAGTGATAATGTTGAAAATAGATGCAGGTCCATCAAGATCAACCTCTGTGTTAAGCTGGCCATACACCGTTAGAATTTTGGTTGATTTACAGGAATCTTCTGAAATTCTGTGGGTCGCCCTGCCGGTGTTCTGTCGAGAATTCCAACCCCGTCTGATTTGCCGACCTTAGCATCTTGTGACGGGGGGCATTGTGCCGGCTTTTCGGCCAATCAGGAAGCCGGGGAGCAATGCTGGCTTCCTGGCCAATCAGGAAGCCGGGCAGCGTGCAATGACTCGCTGCTCGACTTCCTGATTGATCGAAAAGTTGGCCAATCGGGAAGCCGGGCGCTGTGTAATGACAGGGACAGGTGTCTGATTGGCTGGGAAGCCGGCTTCATACTCCCTCGTCAACTCATGAAGAAGGAGCATGGAGCCAGCTTCCCAGCCAATCATGAAGCTGGGCGCTGTGTCATTACACTACGTCCGTCTTCCTGATTGGCCAGAAAGCTGGCTCCAAGCTTTCACGTCACCTTGTCATGGGACTTTCACCTAGTGACGAGAAGCATGGGGACGGCTTTCCTGCTAATCAGGAAGCCAAGTGGCGAGTCATTACACGCCACCTGGCTTCCTTAATGGGACTTTCGGTATCTGCGAGTACTGAAAAAAAATATCGGTACTCGATACCGGTATCGTTGCATCCCTAGTTTTAATGGTTAATTGTGACCAATAATAATATGCTATCCATGGCAGTAAAAGTTTGATGGAATTTTATGCACATCCACAATTAATATTGTAAGCAATTACATAATAATGTGAATAATTAACAATTACAAATAAATACTATGTAAATAACCTCCTGTTTCGTTAATCCCGGTCTGTGAGGCATGCGCAGATGCTGAGGTCAGCAAATCTAACAGAGTCAACAGAACACCGGCTCTAGAAAAGTTACTTAGTTGACTGTTGTTGAAGGAGCCGGATGGAAAATTGTTGGCTGCACAGTGACTGCAGCCAATCACTACAGTCCCGGTTCAGGTATTCTGACAGCAGCTGTCAGAAGACAGTAGCTCTGCAGGCAAGATTTGTCCACCTACGCTTTCTAGCATTAATTGAGAAATCTGTTGGCTTTAGTTTTATGGATTTGTGCCAGAGGAAGACAAACATAACAACTCCTATCCCAGGCATATTCTAATCTGTGATTTGTTTATCTTTTCCTCCAGTCATTGAAACACTTCTACGCATAGACTTTTAGGCCGCATTCACATTAGGGGTACATGCTGCCTTCTGGGATCCCTGCGGCAAGACCCTACGGATTCCTGTGGCAGGATTCCAAGGTGTCCCTGTTTAGGTGCGGCAGCTGTGCCCATTGAAGTAAGGTGCAGGGTGACAGCGGCCCCATCTGTCATCGTACCCGGTATGATTACATGTGGTTTGGGATTTGAGGCTTGGGATAGATTATTGGTGTGGGACAATCATCTATCCCAAACTTCATGTAATTGTACCATGTATGATTACATGCAGACTGCCAGTGACAGATGCAGCTGCTGTCACCCTGTCATTTACTTGAATGTAGACACTTGGGATTCCTGCTGCAAGAATCCACAGGTTCTTCCTGCAGAGATGCCAGACCGCCCCGTATGAATCCAGCCTTACTCTGTATGTCATTAAAGTAGACCTAGGGAGTTCTGTACAGCCAAGCATGTCCGTGCAAAAGCGATCACCAAAAGTTGGTAGTACATAACCCCCACTTGTTAAACATAAGTTACAGCATGTCGCAGGAATCCTAAAACCTGGGGTGCACACAGCATGCCAACTTTGATGCAAATTGGAGCTCTTGCTCCCTGAATCCATCAGGTCTGTGCACTCACCCTTTGATAGGTTTTTGTGTGATGTGGGGGGTCCAAACAGCAAAGTAATTGTATGCTGTGCATGCCCTGTGTTAGGGGACTCCTGATTAACTCTGGTGCTGAAGTCTGACAAGTTGACCGTACGTACTGCTACCTCATGGTGCCTGCTTTGCACAGTTGTGCTGACTGTAGAGCATTCTCCAACAAACGGTTTGCCTTAATGGCACTTTTCCTAAAACACCAAAAAATATTTCATACATAGATATCTCAGAATTTGTTTCCAGGGTCATTTCTATGATTCTCCATGACTAAGATTTAGTTTATCTGATAATTTATCTGCCACCAGCTTCATTCTGCAGTTTTCCAGTGCTTTTATCAGGACAGACACGTTTGCATTCTCTCTCTTCTTTTTCTTCCATTCCCGAAGACATTGCCTTATTTGTTCCTTCATGTTATATGGGTTAGCATAGGCTACTTGCTCTATTGTGCTATCGGTAATGCCAAGAGTGCGTATCAGCATCTTCCAATCCTTCCCAACATTTTCACAGATAATGTCAAATGCCTGGCCAAGCTGGTCTGTGGGAGAAGGAAAAAGGAGATTTGTTAAAGGAAAACACCAAGCTTACAAATTGATATAACCTTTATAAACAAAGGCAAATAATGTTTTATAATGCAAGATGTCTTAACAGAGTGAGAATAAAATTACAGCCATACCCATAGTCATAAACTAAAAGAATGCACATGACGTTTCTTTTCTTATTACAACACTGACTGATTGGAGGGTAATAATAAAGGCAAACTCTCCTATGCCCTAGAAAAAAAAGGGCTACTTGTAAGGCCCCTTGTAGACAGGTAGGTCCGCCTATCAGTTTTTCAGGTGGATCCAGGGCCATCCCTATAATAAGGCAGCCTGATGCTGTTACCTCGGGCAGCATCTCTTTGGGTTACATGGAGGGGCGGCAGGCAGAGCATTCCAGGTTGCTAAGAGCCAGGCAGGGAGATGTGTAAGGGCCATACACATCTCCCCACCCAGCTCTTGGCAATCAGTGATGTCACTGGTTGTTAGGAGTTGAGCGGGACCTTCTGACCAGCATCCCGCCCAGCTCCTGGTAACCAATGATGTCAGAGAGCTGGGTGGGACACTAGCCAGAGCTGGGCAGTGAGATGATCCACCCGCTCCCATGCCCCACATAAGAGTTCACCACCAGCACACCCATCCATCCCTCTCCCCGAATGTGCACCCCCACCCCCCGCCTGAAGCAGAAAAAAGGCTAGGGACCCCCCTGGGTGGATCTGATTGGAAACTCAATGTTAGTCTATGGGCAGCTGTATCTAAAAGGACGTGCATCCGTTTACATCCGATTACCTCCAGGTCCGGAAGACCAAACCTTTTTGGCGGACCTCCGATCGCGATGGATCGGGGTAATTTGATGTAAACTGATACATCTGCTTACATCCAAGGGAAGATTCGGCCATCGCTGGATGGAGAAATCTGCTAGCTTTGGTTTTATGAGTTTGATCCAGAGTAAGACTAACAACAACCCCGGCAAGCATGTCCCAGGCAAACAGGTTCTAGTGATTTTTGTATCCCCCCCACCCCAATCATTAAAGCACTTCTACATGATCTATAAGGTATAAGTCTGTATGTCTTGGCTATGACTAAAGCTCAATTCTGGGGCCGAAACACATCATACGTTTTTGTTATTGACTGTTTATATGGCCTTATGGGAATAAATTGATATTTTTGGTCTGATCCTGTTTGGAATGGCAGTTTTCTATGGATTCTTGGATTTAAGGCTTAGGCGGGAAGCCTCAGTCTGGATGTCATTAAACTAGACCTGATAGGAAGTACTGTACAACCAAGCATGTCTGTGCAATAATGGCCAATTAAAAGTTGGTCGTACATAACTGGCACCCTTTTCATCACCATAGTGTGCTGGGAATGCCCCTATGACACCATCACTGGCACACTAGTACTTTGAACCTGGAATTTTAGCAGAACCCATACAAATACCATTTTCAATTACTTCCTAGAATTATACACACAGTTGCAGTTTAGAAAGATCCAAATAGTATCCCAATACCATCCTTTTCAGTACTCCTATCTCCCCCAACAAAATTTTTACCTTCATCTGATTCTTCGTCCACAGAAACTTCCTCTCTGGAAAGCGGCATCTGAAATCCTTTCACTTCTTCTGCGAGATCATGTCTGTGTGCATGCTGTAAAAGCTGAATCAGGAAATCGAGATTGTCTTTCGAGAGCTCTGTTAACTCCATGAGCTTTGTGAATAGATCCGTCGGAATCATAATGGTTTCCATTTTTTTTCTAGGTATCTTATCCTGGCAAAGAAACTTCATGTTACTTAGATCCGTTTCGCTCAGCTTTCCTGATATTCTTAGCAGCAAGATATTGAAGTTATCCATTTCCTTCTCTTGTCTATCTGTCAATGTTTTCGGTTAATGGTGGATGAAGATTGGCCTGGGTCTCCTTAATCTGGAAAACAGATTGGAATAAATTGTCTTTATGTATCACTTTCATTTTACTCAGCTAGCTTCTGCTTCATACTTTTACTTATTTTTAAAGCGTAGTGAAAGTTTACCAATGTAACTATTTTGGTAAACAAAGCGAAAATATTTGTAAAAGGCGTTATATTATGTATAAAAGGTTTCCCAACATACCTTCTTAATCTTTGTTGGCTCGGAAGAAGATCTGTTCGTGTCCACCGTTAAGTTGTACACACTCTTTAAAAGCAGGAAGTTGGTGAGAATTGTGAACTGAGCATGTCAACTCCCAACTCTCCCCCTCCCTCCCTGAGTTTCAAAACTCCTTCTGCCTGTAATAGGCAACGGTGAACGAATCATTAGAGATCTAGTAAACCAGAATACAAATTGTTTACATTCATCAATTTTTTTTATGAGTGAAGTGCAGCGACTAATTCAATCTGGTAGCATTAGTAAAATAACAGAGAGACCGTTGCTGCATATATATAATTGTTGGATGGACACAGTTTGCTTTCACTTTCAGTTACTTTTGCCTTGACGGACGACAGGAGGCTCAGTCTTCATGCTTCATCACTGCAGTCTTTACTGCATGTGCATTAGTGTGAAAGGAGCCTAAAGCCCGTGGCACACTGCATGCAAAGCTGTCAGGCACGTAGGTTCGCATGCAGTGTGTGAGCTGAGCGCGGCCAGATGAAATACTGCATCTTCAGCCAATTGCCTCGCGCGTAACAACTGAATGGACTTCGCATCGGCTGGAGATGAAATTTTTTATCTCGGCATGCTCAGCTATACGAGGACTTCCAAAGCGGGGACGTGGAGATCAACAATTGGATAAATCATGGCAGGGTGAGTGATCTGGTGTACACAGCAGGCTGTGCTGTATACCAGATCACTCACCCTGTCGTTATTTATCCAATTGTTGATCTCCACATCACCGCATCGGAAGTCCTCACTGGAAGGTCGATATAGCAAGCATCACACCACCTAAAAGAGTTCTCCAACACCAAAGCTCTGATCCACCCCATTACAGTAGTGAGTATAATTATCTCACATACAGTATTCCTCACCTTTCCGCTCCACCCTCCTCTATCTGCTCTTCTTCCTCCTTTTTGTTTCCTCTCTAGCACAAACGTCGGACACCCCGGTCCACACACGCCAGGAGCAGCACACTAGCATTGAAACCAATCCCACCTCTCCGGAGGAGTGATCACCAGCGGGACCTGTTCTTCACAACTTTCACATATGCGAGCTCTCCCAAGCTGATGTGCTGGAGTGAAAATGACATGACACACTGCACGCGAAGATCCGCGCACCATCGCTCCGCGTTGCTTCACTTACAGTGTGCCACAGCCTTCAGTACAGCATATAAAGAGCAAAGAGTCCCAAAGAAGCAATCCCAAAAATTCTGTATAGATCAGAGGTAGGCAACCTCGGCACTCCAGATGGGCTGAAACAACAAATCCCATCATGATTCTGCCTGTGGGAGTCATGCCTAAGGCTGGCCATACACTGCTCTATTTTTCTTGTTTAACCCGCGGGCTGGATGAAAAAAAAAGAGTTGTATTCTCCATCAACACTGCGAGTGTGTCGATCGAGGAATCCCGCGGTTTGCATTGTATTCTGACAGCAGCCAATACCCAAATAGACTCGGTGGCCCATTGACTGCCAGCAGTGTTGATTTTGAAGGCAAATTTCAATTTAGTTTTAGTTTTGATCGTATTTTAGTCATCTAAATAGTTTTTGTCGACTAAATCTAATGGGTTAATTTTAAGTTTAATGCATTATTTAATCACTTGAAGACCGGGGTGTTAAACCCCCTTCCTGTCCAGGCCATTTTTCAGTATTCAGCGCTGAGGTACTTTGACATTTATTCCTTTATGCAGCGCTGTACTGAAATGAATTTTATACCATTTTTTTGGGGACAGATAGAGCTTTCTTTTGGTGGTATTTAATCACCACCGGGGGCTTTTATTTTTTACTATATCACAAAAAGGGATCGGAGAAAAAACCTGTTTCCCTGCGTTATGTTATGAAACATTTATTATCACCCCAATTTTTTGGTAAAATATAAAAGACGGGGTCACGTTGGGTAAATAGACACGAAACATGTTAAACCCTAAAATTGCACGTGCCCGCAAAATCGCAAAGAACTACCACACCCAAAATTGACCATAGGTGACGCTTTAAAAGCTTTTACTGCTCATCAGTTTAGTGCTATCAGTGATTGATGGCCCTAAAATGATTGCTCGCACTCCGACGTTCGCGGTGATATGTAATATGTCCTTTTTAGACATATTTTTTCATATACTTTCACCTGGTGATTCTGCCGATACCACAATATTTCTAGGGCTGTTCTAGGGTGACAACGCTCACTTGCCATCAGGGCCGGATTTCCCACAAGGCCAACCAAGGCCCGGCCTTGGGGCAGCAGGAAGTAGAGGGGTCGCAGGGGTGTGGAACTCCTATCTCTCGATGCCTGGTAGACTTGTGCGCCGTCAAAAAATTAGTTCTGTTTCGCTTCGTTTCGGAATATCCGTTATTTCGTAATTCGTAACTGAACTCAATTCGGATTCGTACGAAATACGAATTTTCGTTAGTGGCGGTTATATTTTCGTAACTTTACGAACATTCGTTATGATGAAGTTAAAAAGCAAAATACTTTTGTTAATATTGGAGTGGTAGTTCTTTTTTTTATCCGAAATACGAATTCCGTTAACGGATTGCGAATTCCGTATTTCGGACTTTAAAAAAAACTACCATCAACTCTAATATAAATGTACTTTGCTTTTTACCTTCAATATAACGAATGTTCGTAACGGAACGAAAATACGTCAACGGAATTTCGTATTTCCTGCCTGTGTGTGTATAACTGTGTATTGTAATGCATCAGCAGCAGCGGATCCGTATCTCGGATTAAAAAAAAAAATCTTGTCATGTTGTTCAACCTCATTTACATTTTACAGGGGTAATATTAGTTCCTGTTTCAAAGAAATTCGGATCCGAAATTCGTTAACGGAATTTCGTATTTCGGATATAATTCGGAAACTGCCATTCGGATTTCGGATGCTCCGAAATTCGGAATTTTAGGAAAATTCGTACAAATTTCGATTCGTAACTAAACGAATCGCACATGTCTAATGCCTGGGACATACAGTTCCGGGCACCGGGCGGGTAGTTGTTTTCTACATTTAGCCCTGCTTTGGGCAAGCAGGTCTAAATTTCCAGGGGGGAAACTGTCACTTGATTTGTACAAGTGAACTCAGTGATGTTGCCGAGATCACTTGTATGCAGCCTGCAGGTCTGCCATTCTTCAGGCGGGGGGAGGGGTGGCAATTAGGGGGGCGCCTTGAGGAAACTGGCCTTGGGGCAGCAGAGAGAGTAAATCCGGCCCTGCTTACCATGCTGTGCCTGTGGAGGAGCAGCGTTGTCACTTTCCTCTCTCTTCTTCTCCACAACATAGGGTGGGAGGGCCCTGTAGTCCACAGGAGATAGCTGAGAAAGCTGATAAGATTGTTTGAGCTTTCTTTTTTGAAAAGCGTTTTTTTTTCATTGTATTTTTCCATTAAAACATTACAACAGCCAAAAAAGGATGTAGCCGCTGGCCGATTTCAGAGTACTCGAATGGTGCCTGCAGCTGATTGCAAGTATTGCTCGCCTGAAGATTTTCAATCTTTTTTGATCAAGGGATGCCAGGACAGGGTGCTGACAGGGGCGCCCACTGTGCGAATTTCAGCCATTACTTGATTAAATTTACATACTGAATGGCCAGCTTTAATGGAAGAACAGCAAATATGTGGTCCACACCCCATGGGAAAGTGTCTGTCTGCCATCCGCCTTCCTTATATTGTGCAACAGGGAGACATCTATTGCAGTATGGGAGAAGAGCATGTTTTTCCTGTTTTACTGCTTCTCATCTACCATGTGCTGAATTGTGATCATACATATGTTGTTCTTTAATGTACACTGTGTGCACAATTATTAGGCAAGTGAGTATTTTGACCAAATCACCATTTTTATGCATATTGTCCAACTCCAAGCTGTATAAATTTGAAGGCTTATTGGATGTCAGCATATCAGGTGATGTCTATTCGTGTAATGAGGGAGGGTGTGGCCTTAGGAGACCAACACCCTATATCAAGGTGTGCATAATAATTAGGCAGCTTCTTTTCTTCAGGCAAAATGGGCCAAAAAAGAGATTTAACTGACTGAAAAGCCAAAAATTGTAAAAGTCTTTCAGAGGGATGCAGCACTCTTGAAGTTGCTAAGATATTGGGGCGCGATCAAAGAACCCTCAAACTTTTTGTTGCAAATTGTCAACAGGGTCACAAGAAACGTTTTGAGAAAGAAAGACGCAAATTAACTGCCAAAGACTTGAGAAGAATCAAACGTGAAGCTCCCAGGAACCCATCATCCTCCGGTGCTGTCATATTCCAGAACTGCAACCTACCTGGAGTGCCCAGAAGTACAACGTGTTCAGTGGTCAGAGACATGGCCAAGGTAAGGGAGGCTGAAACCCGACCACAACTGAACAAGACAGATAAGTTGGAATGTCAAGACTGGGCCAAAAAATATCTGAAGACAAGTTTTTATGGACTGATGAGATGAGAATGACTCTTGATGGACCAGATGGATGGGCCCATGGCTGGATCAGGACCAGGAACAGAGCTCCACTTCAACTCATACGCCGGCAAGGTGGAGGTGGGGTACTGGTGGGCTGGTATTAACGAAGATGAGCTAGATGGACCTTTTCGGGTTGAAGATGGACTCAAAATCAACTCCCAAACCTACTGCCAGGTTTTAGAAGACACTTTCTTCAAGCAGTCGTACAGGAAAAAGTCTGCACCTTCCAAGAAGAATCTGGATTACTTTAAATTGTGTGGTGCTTCAATTCCCTCATTTACTATCTCGTAGTGTTTGTCCTCAGAACTAAGTGGACTTTTCATCCACAAATATGGTGGAAGCCAAACATTGAAGGGCATTGACATACATTAAGTCATATATATGGAGCTATTTCTGAGTTACATGCACATTATGCCCACAAGGGTAAATTGACGGTTTCCTGGATTTACAACCTTTTCAGCCCTACAATGGATATGCTTTACAATCCAAATTGGTATACTTATTAGTGGTCCCACCATTGCCAGTAGGATCCCAAGTCCTTCCCTGTTTGCAAATGAATTACAATCCTAGAGATAGCAATTGCAGTACCAGGATGTATAGCACCCTGAAAACTATAGTAATTATTGGATGGTACATAGCGGCTCCACAGGCACGCTGGGGATATTTTAAAATGTTTTTAGGAAGGGAGGTTTAGGTTATGTTTAACATATTTTGGTGTAATTATGGAGCACAATAAAATTGTGATATTTTTTTCATTTATGTGCGGCAAGACTTTTGTGGGTTTCAGTACCACTGGTACTGGAGGCCCGGACATTTTGCTTCTATTTATGTTTGTCAAACAGTGGACCATCCCCACATTTATCTCGAATTATTATATTCATGAGTGTATATATTTGAACAATATTAATGGCACCCAGTAGGGTGAAGTAGACACACCTGAGACATCCTTTCCTATTTATATATAGAAGAAGATATATCTGTGGAGAGATCATCTATGTCCAATGTTTTTTACTGGAGGACTCATGAGAAAGAAAGCAACATAAGACTAGTTGCCCGTGGTAAACCCAAGTGGGTGCTAGCCTGCATTCTTTAACCTGTATTAGAAACTGGTTGTTATAGGCAACAGACTCACATTTCTTTACTCTGCTTCTCTTAAATCATTATAATTACAATCATGTAAATTACTTCCTCACCCATTGCAGTGAATGTGGTGCCTCCCAGATACGTAATGTAGAAATTAAGCAATATGTTAATTATTGAGATTGCATTTTTGTTTAGTTTACGGGAAGAAATAATTCTTCAAAATGTATCCGATCTCTTCTGACTGCACCAGGCTGATTGACATCGATTGGGCTGAGTTCAGGGAGCCTGCCACTGATATTATTCTAATTAGCGCGTGGGTTTTATGTCACTGCTGCAGATGTATTGAAGGTTTGGCATCCGCTTGTGTGGTAAATGCAAAAGAAAAACAAAGTCGCTTTTCATTTGTTTCTGTAAAACAGTTGGAAGCCAATTTTCTTTGCTAAATTGTAAGCTTCAGGGGAGTCCACAGATGTTTGTCCAGGTCTTATTTTACTAGGTGTTTTTCTCCATCTTGTGGTTTACTATGAATATGCAGTCTACATTTTATATTGTACTGTTGATGTCGTTCTAAATGGCAGTCATGCTAGTCCATTGGTGATAATAGATTGTATTCATTAACAGGGCCATCTCTATTAGGAGACCACCTCAGGGGGCATCTCATTGGGGGACAGCAGGTATATGTGTGTGATTGGGGCGGTGGAGCGGCACAGCCCTTAGCAATCTGTGATGCTCTGTCCGGCTTCCCTCCCAGCTCTCTGATGTCACCGTGTTGCCAGGAGATGAGCAGGGCGCTCTGACTGGCATCCCTGCAAGCTCCTGGCAAACAGTGACGTCAGTGAGCTGGGGGAGAAGCCGGACAGCCCTGCCAGTGGAGCTTCTTGAACGACTATTCACTGACACGACCACCGGACAACCCCCCTTATTTTTTTTTCCTAATGCATTGTGTTTTTACTGGAATTCTAGGGCTGCAGCTAACAATTATTTTCATAATCGATTAGTTAGCCGATTATTGAGTTCGATTAATCGACTAATCGGATTTAAAAAAAAAAAGGGTTCAGTGATGGACTACTAGTTTCTATTGAGATTGTAGTCCATCACGGGAGCAAGCTTGGCGCGGTGGAAGTAAAAAAAAAAGAGTGTGGTGTGCAATATAGTACATTATACAGCGGCGCAGTGCAGAATACCAGCAGCTATAGAGGAATGTAGCAATAGTACATTATACTATAAAGGAATTCCCTGTCATTATTCTGTATTATGGAGAGTCAGTTGGCTTCTGGTGTCCCTGTGCCTTTAAGGAGTAATGGGATACCTCCTGGAATACCTGCACTCAGTTTAGCAATTGCTATATATGCTCCAAGATGGAGGCTCTTATAGTCTTAGGTCTACACCATACAGAGGAGCCTTGACTCGGCAGTGCGGCTTGTACATTTTTGTAAAAGATGTGCAACTAAAACTTCTGCTTTTAACACTTGGGCCTCATTCACACTGCTAACAGCCAGCCCGTACAGATCCATGCGGCGCGCACGGGCGCATTGGGCCGCTCCTGGGAAGTACAGATGCTGCGTGTGATTGTACGCAGCAGCCTGTTCTTCACTATGGGACTACGCGGCCATACGCCACCCTACGCTCACCCAAACTGCACATCCGTGCGGGTGTCTGTGCTCGGACGAAGACAGGATGCATCCTGTCTGCGTACGAGTACGGACGCTCGCACCCTTATACGGATGTGCAGCTCGGGTGAGCGTACGGCCACGCACTCCCATAAAGAAGAACAGGCTGCTGCGTGCAATCACAAGCAGCAGCTGCCCTTCCTGGAGCAGCCCGATACGGCAGTGCACGCCACGTAGATCTGTACGGCCCGCCTCTACGTTGTGTGAATGAGGCCCAATAGTTAGACAGTGTAATTTGTTTTTTTGCAGGCTAGCTGGTAACGTGCGCTGAGAAAGCTTTGTGAGCGGTTGCCACATTTGTTTTGATGGTGAGATAGAACACCAACATTTGGCTTTAAGTTGGCCATACCATTTGACACAGTTTAATTTCCAGCATAATAAGGGGTTGATTTACTAAAGTAAAAAAGCTGTTCACTTTGCAAGGGAATTTTTCTTTGTGGCTTAGTGGATGAGATAACTTCCATCATATGCAAGAATAAATACCATTTTTTTTAACTTTCCTTACATGTGATTGTGTATTCTTTGCAAAATGGAATTTCACCTCATTCACAAAGCTATGGGATAATCCTTAGCTTTCCTAGCAAAACAAAAAAATCCCTTGCAAAGTGAAGAGCTTATTTGCATTAAGTAAACCAACCCCAATATCTCATCAGTGGGTCCTCAAGAAAAAGAAATACGTATGAAAGAGCTAGCATAGTTATTACAGTTACCAGCAACAACCTAATAATGAAAAACATTTTAACCATTTTACATGGTATGAGCTTTGAAGTCTTAAAATGAACGTTTCCTCTGCTGAGAAAGGAGGATATGCCTCCAGTCAGCAAATACTTACATGTCCCCAATGCCGCACCAATTCATTATGCCTCTGAGATTAGGGTACGTAAGCCCTGCCTAAGCTCCAAACTGACTTCTCAGAGCTTACAGTGAGCTATGCACACCTTCCCCAGCCCCATGTGACAGCACGGGTCCAATCACAAGGCATTTAGTGTTGTAACATGTACAAAGGTGAATGAGACACATGCTCACCCATACCTGGAAATGCCGGGTATTTCTCCCCAGGCTGAGCAGCTCAACAAAGTGGCGCGGGAGCAATGAAGGGGAGGTGGGAAGTTACTTAAAGCAGCTGTAGATTGTGGTTGTATCCGTGCTATGACTGAGGGGGTGTTTGAATTGTATCGGTGGTATGTGTTCAGTGTAGATGGAAATAGTAAAGTCGTCATAAAATGGCTGATTTACTTTTCTCTTCTGTAATGAGATGGAGATCAGCAGGAGGCACCAGTGAGAGCTGAGAATTGTTGGTTCTCCCTCTGAAACCCACATTAGGTATTCTAAGGTTTGAAGCCGCATCCAGCCGTGTGGGCAGCTAAAGGGTAATTCCACTTGAAAAATATAACAATGAAAGAATCTGAGAAAAAAAAATAATATAGCCTATATCATTGTTACACAAGCAACTTTGTAATGTTTTGTTATTAAAAAATTAGCTTCCCATTTACAACTATAAATGCTGCAATGTTCTAAATCTGCCAAAAAAGTTCAATGCAATATGGCGACCTGGAGGCGTTCTATACACAGTTGGTATATGGGACGCCCACAGAAATGTCACTTCCTGCTTTTTTGCTTTTGCGATTGGCTGACTGATTTTCCCAGAAGTCTGCACTAAGATACAATTATCATTTTTGCCTCCCCTCGCAAAAGGAATGTAATTTTTTGGTGAGATACTCCGTAAGGGTTAATTACTACTAAAGGGATGCCGACACTGCACCTTTCCTCATTACAACACAGAAAGCCCACCAGCTGTTTATAATGAAGCCGACCCTCCCATTCAGGAATCGGTTTGGTAAGGACACGCTGCAACAGCTTTTTTTCACAGAAACAGAAACATATCGGAATCTGCAACAATGTTTGTTAAAATGCTTGTAATGTACACAGATCACCCACAGAGGACGGATTTTTTTTTCCTCAACAAAAGTGGAATTACTCTTTAGGTTTTTAGTCTCCTTTTATAGGTATGCCTTGGTTTGAACATTTTTATTATGGTGGCAGGTTCTCTTTAACGCAAAGCACAGCAAAGTATATCAATACGGCACATATTGACGCATGCATTTCTAGCTCTCTGGTGCAACTACTAGTCCTCCTCTTCATGACAGTGCTGGCAAGTCTGCCTTATAATAAACTGATATGAACCACATCCCTTGCCAGATTTACAACATAAACGGACTGTGTTTCTTTCTTTCAGCCAACAGATGGCGCTCTGCCTACAGCAAGTATACAAGTGAGCAGTACCAGTAGCTGAAGACCATATGCCAGAGATACTGAGCATGCAGACTGTAGTTTATATCACTCCCTTCCTAACTTTTCTAGGAACTGGTGACTCATATAACAACAACTAATTAGTGAGGTTGTCATGCTTGCAAAGGGGCATATTCAGGACCTGGGCAGTCTGTGGCAGGTACAAACAATGTTTAGTGCAATATATTTGCACTTATTTACAGCATGTTAATGCCAAACCTATATGGCTGAACGAAGTACTGATGGGGTGGTCATAATAATCTGGCCACTCAGTGTATGTGTGTGTGTGTTAAAGCGTACCTGATGTCATATATTTTTTTTGAATGTTGCATTAATGTAGGTGAACCAATATACACTTCCAGGTATTTGCTGCTCAAAGAGATCACAGTACTCCTGGCATTGCCTTCATTTTCCTTTGTCCTTAGCAAGCCATTGCCATCCTTGTTCAGGCATCATTCAGGGTCAGCATCTACTCTTTAAAAACAGCCCGAGATGTCACAATCATGTAAATCACGGTGTCCCTGCAGTGGTCCAGGTTGTGTATACACCATACACAGTTGAGCCCCCTGCTGTTGATTCTCACTTTGTGACTTGCTTCAGGCCTCATTCACACACAACGCAAGAGCAAAATTGTATATTGCGTATATTCGTATATGCGTGCACTATATGCAATCCCAGAATGCATCATTCGTAATAGAAATTTTAATGAACTGTACGCGTTTACCTGCGTATACGTGCGCAAACATGCGTATGTGCGTAAAATACGAAGAAATACGCTGCCCGGACGCATCTCGGTTTCATTCTGTTTTTGCGCATTTTAACGCTACGCAAATATACGGCTCCATACGCAGCTACCGTGTTTCCCCGAAAGTAAGACCTACCCCGAAAATAAGACCTAGCACTATCTTCAGGGATACCGTTCACTCCTCCCCCAGCCAAGTAAGACATCCCCCGAAAATAAGACCTAGTGCCTTATTTTGTGCAAAAAAAAAGTAAGACAGTGTCTCATTTTCGGGGAAACACGGTATGTGTATGGAGCCATTTATTTGCATATGGGACAATAAGCAGGTACACACATATACGCGCGTATATGCACGACAGTGTGAATGAGGCCTAAAAGTTTCAATATTACAGTTTGCAGCCGGGTATACGCTGGTAGATTTGCCTACAAACGTTCATACATCAGAACATTCGATAATGCCATCAAACATGGTGCTTGTTGTACAAAATTTCATTGGCTTTTAACATTCGATTTTGGAATAAGTGAAGTTTTTTAAATGATAACCACGTTCACTATTCGAATTTCGTTAGTTTGAGGAAACAAAAACTCCATCCTGCTCCTTTGATCCATTCTCTCTATGCTCTTAATTGATCATCAATTTGACCCCATTAACTATTATCGCCTGAGCTCTGCTCCTGATATCCTGTTTTAGGGCGGCTCCTTGCCCTTGCAGGGTCCTATGGACCAACTCTTGTGTGTGCTAGTAAGCACGGCAAACCACTCCCATGTTCCACACTCCTCCTTCCTCCCTCCTCCAAGCTAGTAGATAAACAGTTGCTGGAGACTGATCTTGTACTGGACAGGAAGTGAAGGGAAATTGACCTGAGAGAGTTGGAGCTGTTCAATAACATGATGACTGTAAGTGTTTGGGCAAATTTGTTTGATCTGGATTCATTATTGAAACAAAAGTTTAAGAGTTTAAAAATACTACTTTAAAACTGCCTTCCTGATGACCAATGACATCTCTCTCCAGGACTGCACATCTCAGCCAGCCTAATCATATTCACTTACATAGAGCTGAAAACTGCCCTTTATATGATAAAAGCACATTATTTTTTATTGCACTGGTGTAACCTTAAATAAGAACTCCATGCGTTGTAAAAATGAACCCTTCCAGTGGGGCTACCCCTGTCATGCAAGGGTTAAGTGTTTGTTTTGGTCTAGGGGGCTAAAATAAAAATGCGATCTGCTGTCCCGCCTGGCTACTATATCTGTCCATGCAGCTTCTTCTCCCCTGTGCTCTGGCAGTCTAAGGACTGCTGACATCATCGCATCTTATATGAATACATTGAATTACATTAAACGTGAGGACACCAACAGATGACGCTATGCAGGGACATTCCACAGAAGTAGTGGAGCCGGAGAGAGGTGAGCGGGCACTGCCGCAGGACTGAGGATCCGATGAGTGCATCTTCTCTATTCCGGCGCCTAGACTAAAACAAGAACTTCACACTTGCAGTGCACGGGGTAGCCCCACTGCAAGGGTTCATTTTTAAAATCCCGGAGTTGTTCTTTAACAAGAGGTTCTTGCTTGTTGGGTGTTCTAATAACAATGTTATAACAATGTATCTATTTTTTATTCATTTGTTTATTCTTTTTTTGCCATGTAGCTTTTTGAAGCCAGGGTATGGCAGAGGGGTATCATATGCTCAGGTGTTGGCCCTACTGCGAGGGTAAATTTTTTTAAATACCCGGAGTTTCTCTTTAGGGCTCGTTTCTACCAGCCTGAGCACTCATCGCATGTCCTGTGCCCGGAACGCAAAGGATTTCCTGGCATTCTGGGGCAGGAGGGGGCGTGGCAGTGCCATTCATGTCAATGGCACTGCTGACAGCCCAAGCTCGCAGTGCCATCGGCCCCAAAGGACAGGGCGGTAGAACAATGCCCTGCGTTCCAGTGCAGCACGATCGCAAAAAATAGTGCATGTATTGGAACGCAGGGCATTGTTTCACCAGGCGGTCCTGTGCGGCCGATCGCACTGCGAGCAGGGGAACTTGTCAGCAGTGCCATTGACATGAAGGGCACTGCCATGCCCCAGAACGCAAGCAGACTTTGTTCATGCGATCTCTTGCATACTGGGCACGGGACAGTGCGATAAGCACAGGGGGCGGGTGGAAACAAACTTTCTTTTTGTACAGCTAGTGGCACATAGAGGAAAATATACTGGTTCTCTTTTCACACAAATGTGAACTGGCCTAACACTTTATTGTTTGTGAAAGAATTCTTTTTAAACTGCTGATGTTGTTTCTAAAGCAAAGTAACTTCAACAAAAGGGAAACATTTACATTTGTTAACACCAGGCAACGGAAATGTCTGCTCGGGTTCCCAACAAGACCATACATGGCTGTGACACATGCAAAAAATATACACATACTTCACAAATCACATCAATTTTATGCAACACACTGATCACCCACAGATTCACTTGCTTTAGAAATAAACTCACCAACAAAAGTCAAACCCGAAGTTTCATAAAAAATAGGATTTAATAATAATATTCACTACTAGAAGAAGCTACAAAGACGTTCTGTCCCCCATCTCACCAAATACTGTTTATCCTCTAATGCAGTCACCCGGGCTCCTCTATGGACCTCCTTAGAACTCCATACTCCTATACAGATCTAATTTGGTCTACAGACCACATTCTCACCAAGACTGCAAATGTTGTCCTATCCAAAGTTGTGGCGCCCAGTAGCACTCTCAGGGCTTTTGGATTTCTATGCAAGGAAGGCTTTTACAGGTAACTAACATGCAAAGAATACATTAAAGTAGTATTGAACTCTCAAGCTTTTTTTTAAATACTGAATCCAGATCAAACAAATATACATTGCCCAGCAAAGATTTCTTTACAATTTTGCCCAAGCACTTAGTCATCATGTTTTCAAACAGCTCCAACTCTCTCAGCTCAGCTTCCCTGAACTTCCTGTCCAGTACAAGATCACAAGAAATACAGCATATCCTCCACCTAGCTTGGAGAAAGGAGAGGGGAGCAGGGAGAAGGGGAGTGGATTGCCTTGCTGTGTCTGTGCATTGGTGGAGACACACCGAGCCTACTAGCACATGCAAGGGTGGCTCCATAGGACCCTGCAAGGGAAAGGAGCCACCCTAAGACAGGATATCAGGGCCAGTGCTCAGGGAACAAGCTGACTCTGCAAAAAACTAAAACGTTTAAACCTCAAGGAGCAGCATTCATTGTAAGTAATTCAATCAGCATTTGAAATAGCTTATAAACATTTTCAATTTAATAGCGCTTTAAATGCACATATAATCTTATGGGAAGATTTCTGTTGCCTGGAATATCTGGTGACAGGCTCTCTGTATGAGTTTAGTCACCCTATTGCGCTGCAGTAAAGCGCATTACGTACACTGCTGAGATGCGGTGATGACGGACGTGCATTGTGCTGCCAGAAATGCCACCTTCACTTTTTTGGTAGCCCATTCAAATGATTCTAGGCATCATTCAACACGGAAAGACTGGGGACACCTTGTAAAAGAGTTACTGCAAAACCCACAATATAGAGTATTACAACCCACATAATGTGTGTTTTGATGTTATGTGTTCATATGTCCCCCTGAAAAATGGTTAAATCTCATATCACTACGAAGACCCAACCTCTGACACCCAAAAACATGGAGAAGTAAATTTCACTGATTCAATATTCAACAACCCATCGTAGACACATTAGTGAAGGTGGTACATATTCCCTACTAAGATACACTAAATGAACAATAATGTTCCTTCAAAATTTTACATTGGTTGTCTAGGAGCTGGCAACAAACCATCAATACAAAGTGGTCTCAGGACCAAAATGACTTGACTCTTTGTCATGATGCTCTCAACAACCGTACCAAAAAACTCAGCCAAACCATCAGAATTGACATGTCTGGCCTAATGGTTGGTGCAGCATATTGAGATAGTTGCCCAGACCCACAAAGTGTCAAAATGGAGGACACCGAAGACATTATTTGACACTATTACCTGAAACATTGACTCTATAATGATCTTAGAAGGAATGTCAGAAACACAGACAGACTCCAGGGATTGCTTCCTAAGGATCTGGCAGCTCTGGTTTAAATCATTAGGGAGCAGAGCCCTTGAATTCTCATCCTAAATCTCTAATAAGCAAGTGAAGTGATGCCATTGCTGAGAAGCTGCTTTCGTCTTTGGAAGCCTTACAGTGACCCTGTTGCTTGTATACATCAAATCCAGCCCAATAAACCCTGTAAAGGAAGGAACTAAATATTTCTTTTCCCAGGGGTCGGTGGGCTCTCTTGCAGAGCTGGAAGCATTTCTACTATCTGACATTTGTAGGTGTTTGATTGTGTGTCTCCTGCTGTCTGCTGCAACATCACTACTTTGTCCTATAGCAGTGGCAGGCAACCTCGGCACTCCAGCTGTCTTGAAACTACAAATCCCATGAGGTATTGCAAGACTCTGATAGCCAAAGGCATGACTCACAGAGGCAGGATGGCGTTTGTACTTTCACCATTGAGGTTGCGTACCCCGGTCTTATAATGACATAGCAGCCAGTAGAAGGAACCACAGCACCCAACGGATGCCCATCAGATACCCAGAAGCCCTGGATTGCAGAGGTGTTTTTTTAGCTCTGCAAGAGAGAGGAGATTTCACTTGCCACCCCACTATAGAAGAATGTATACAGAAGTATAAAGAAGCTACTTGATGATGTACTGTCAATTGGTTTATTATTAAAACCCTCTTACTTCTAGTGATAGCTTCTTTAACGGAGAGCTATGGGGTTAGGGCTTTTCCCCATAGTTCTCCTTAGGGTAACGGGAGGACACAAACTAGCGTCCTCCCGTCACCCTAAGCTCAGTATACCGCGAGCTACAACTTGCGGTATACTGAGACGCCGCAGCTGAAGCGGATCCCGACAATTATGTCTGGATCCGCCCAGCTGCGTGACTGATAGCTGGCTCTGCCTATCTAGAGGCAGATCCAGCTGTACCCGCCCCCTCCCCCATCCGTTCCGCCAGTCAGCGCTGGAGGATCGGGGAGGGGGCAATCCAGCCCCTCCCCTGTCATGGCAGAGGGCCGTGACAGGATCGAGAAGTGAGTGAACGCCGGTATGTGTTCGCTCACCTCCCGATCTACTCAGCCGACCTGTGACAGTCTCATTGTCACAGGTCGGCTAGAACTATGAGGTGAGTGAAAATCACTCACCTCATAGTTCTCCTTAAAGGATCTTGCCCTCTCCCATCTTACTTGACCTCCTTTTACACACCTCTGATCAGCAAGCAACCTGGTCCTGGCTCTGGGCTCAGTCCACTTCTATTGTAGCAGTACTGAGCATGCATGGCCTATTTTCCATAGACCCTAATGGAAAAGCCTTCAACTCACAGGCTTGTACTTTTGTATATAGCAAACCTTTTAGACCCTTGCAGAGAATATAACTTTATATACTGAAAGTGTTCAATAAGACTTTTGAAACTAAAAACCCAATTAGCAATGTTATACTTTAGCATTGAAGTTTAAAGGAGTTCTAATATCCCATCATATACTATCCTATTCTAACATCAGCATTGTAATAGGAATACATACTAGAGTTGTTTTTGATAATGCAATCAAAGATCACTTTTATGTGGTGAGTGCTGCCTTCCGTGTGCCCATCACTTCACACAAATCCCTGGATTCCCAGTGTGCTTTGCATCTCTTTCCCTGCTGCTTGATGTGATGCAATCTCCATTTTTCAAGACTCTACATCCCATCATGCATTGCTTATAATAATGTTACATTGTTCAGTTGTTGAGTTGTAGTTCAGATGGCAGGATCTATGAGAGTTGTGACACAGGGCTGATTTAAATGGTGTCAGTGCATTGAAGAAATACATCCTATGGGCATCTTCAATAAGTAAGTTTACAAACCACTCGTTGGATCTTGTTATTAGGAGTGGGATAGAACTTTTGGCTATTCAATATAGAAATACAGATTTATTTTGAGTTTTTTTGAGTTTTTGACCATAGATACCCTTTAAAATTTTTCATGCCTGTTTTCTCTTCCATGAGCTCTCTGGATTCCATGTGTAAGAGTATGTTCAAATGAAGCCTGCTCAGAATTGGGGGGTGGATTTATCAGTTGATATCTTATCTCTAAGGATGTTCTCCTTCGTTTATGGACACATCTTTTTGGAGTGCATTTGTTGTATGGAAATTTTCATTCTCCAAGTATCTGTCTTGTACCTCTCCACTTACCTGATAGGCTATTCAGACAGGTTGAATTTTCTCTCTCCCCATCTCACTCAAGTGGCTGAATTTTGATAAATTACATGTTAGAGACAAGAAAGGAATTTATTATCCTCTCTGTATTTTCTGTGGAATATTATTAAGGATTCTGACATTGCCCCCTGAGAAGTATGACCTTAGGGCAGACATTCATCAGCCACCTTTTTCTGTGCTGTGTTTACCTGCCATCTTTTAGGGACAAAGAGTACATAGAGAAATGTTCTGTTACCTTTTACTGTTGTCCATTGCCTTCCATGTCTCTTCCACTCTTTATGGAGGAAAAATGAGGGTGACTACAATTGTGTGCACAAGCTCTTAATTTTTTTGTGTTTTGTAAACGATGACACAGTGAGCATCTTTTGCTGGAATTTTATTAGAATGTCCCTTTTAACACGTTAGGTGTATGTGCCTTCAATGCAACATTTCCTGTGCTGTGGCATTGGGTTGAAAGTAGCAAAGAATCAGCAGGCTTGATTTGTAGATCTCAAGTTAGTTTCTGACTGTTCATATTAGATTGAATAGTAGAATGCTTCATCTTGGGTCATGTTCACACCATCTTCCTATGAGATTGTTGGTCAATGCCCAACAAGAATGTTCCTTTTTAACACGTTAGGTGTATGTGCCTTCAATGCAACATTGGGTTGAAAGTAGCAAAGAATCAGCAGGCTTGATTCGTGGACCTCATAGACCTCAAGTCAGTTTCTGACTGTAGATCTGCTTTGAAGTTCATATTAGATTGAATAGTAGAATGCTTCATCTTGGGCCATGTTCACACCATCTTCCTATGAGATTGTTGGTAAATGCCCAACCTGTAGTTCACACCATGACCCAATTGTCATCCCCACACAGCTCCCTCCTCATGTATCACTTGCCTCTCCCTTTTAGATTGTAAGCCCTCAGGGGCAGGGCCCTCCTTACCATCTTGTCTTGAATTGTATTGCGATTGTAATGTCTTCCTTATACTGTAAAGCGATGCGCAAACTGTTGGTGTTATATAAATTGTGGATAATACACAGAAAAAGTTTAATTTTACAAAAAGCAAAGGCAGTGGCGTTAATGGTACCATTATTAGCAGAAATGAGCGCAGGGGTGGTTGGGGGTACATGTAACATGAAATATCATATAAGTCAACTTTAGTATAACACTACTATTTAGGTCAAGCAGGCGCACACCATTCATCCAAGAGGCAGCTTGAGGGATGCTGTATGTTCTAATATGTCATTATTAAGTCGATTAGAAGCCACCCAGTCAGGTTTCTTTTCCACCCATTTATGGCTCCCTCCTGTTTTTAAGTGATCTTAATAGTAGTTACATGTTAGATGAACACCCTGAAACCACTTTTATGAATGGTCTGGGATCTTCTGATATCAAAAGCGGTGTATCCTTCACAGTAGGATTTTAATGATGTTACATGTGTTTCAATGTGTAGTCCATGACAGGAGTGAGCTTGGAGCGGTGACTACTTTACAACACACACAGGGACCATGGGGAACAAAAGTGGCCCCCCTCTAGAAGGAAGGACAGTGTCAGCACCAATTCAGAGATGATTTGAGGGTCTACAGCTGAGTGATACACAAATAAGGTACATTATTGTTAATAGTTCAGGTACATGAATGCATTTCTAAGATTTAACTCCTGAGTTTAGTGTCACTCTAAGCAAGTTAGTAAGTAAAAAAAAAAAATTCATAATTAGCAAACTGACAAACAAGTGAAACTTTATTAACTAAAAACAGACTGCTATCTGGAAAAATGTGTATACAGTGTCCAGCAAAAGAGTCTATACTTTGTAAAATAATCTATATATTTTCCATAAAGTTTAATTGAATTGTAGGGAATAATAGAAATCATTGGTCTCTATGGAATTTGGTGTTTGCTGGACACAGTATTCCGTTCCACCCACCACGTGGGATCACACAGTAGGTATAAAGAACATGTTTCTTGCAGAGACGCCAGCATAAAGAGTGGATTTCATAGACCAGACACCACCCACCTCTTGACGTTTGGTCTCCACTGTGAGTCATTATTTTATATTTTCAATTAATTCCACAGAAGGAACATTTAGGGTGTAGCTGTATTCTTGACACAGGAAATACCTTTTCATCCTGCTTAATGTCACCGGTGGATCACAGATACTGTATACACAACTGTACGGAACACATGGAAAACACGGCATCTTCCAGTACCCAAAAATAACTCCCTATACTTCAAGCGCAGAGTCATGCCGGAGACATTTCAGCAATAACACTAATATGAATGCTTGCAGGCTAAGGTCAGCGTCTTGTTAATTCATTACTCTCATCCATTAAATAAAGACTTAATGACGGCACTCAGCTGCGCATAGAATGAAGTGAGTCAATGTGAAGTTGGCAATAAAGGCACGGGGCAGCTGGCCAGTATTCAATTGAGTCACTTGGGCACAGTGTACCAGAGAGAAGTGAAGCTGTTTTAGTGAAGAGTAACATTATTAAGACTTTCATTCTTTTGAAAGAAATCATCATTGCAGCCTAAACCAATAATTTACAGATTCCTTGAAGTTTTTGGTTGTCTTCAAAGGTTTGAAATGAAGGATAAGGAATGGGCGTCTATAAACAATACAGTATGAGAGAGGTGGCAAATGCCCCCTGGGCCACTCCCAACAGATTATAATCAGCACAAAACAATGGTCAATATGAACAATAGCATCATGGATTTTAGGCGTGAAAATGGCAGCTGCAAAACACCCCATAGCATACACATGCATTTTTAGCTAAGGCCCATTCACACCGGAGTTCTACACAATAGCGTGCATTGGGTTGCTATGCGGTGAGAACAAGTATCACATGCACTCAGAGGCGTAACTGGAAACTTCAGGGCCCCAGTGCAAGAAATTATGAAGGGAACAGCTAGAAATGTGAATTGTGCCTTAGCAGCACCCTGAAAAGTGTATTAGGGGGCAAAATGGCATCTGACCAAAATGGCTTTCTAAACTGATTTCAACAGTTTGCTTTTTCTTTATATGTTCATCTTCACGCCAGATCTGCTAAGACACAGGTCAGAGGTAGCAGTGCCTGAGATGTCACGCTGCAAGTACACAGCTATGAGGCTGTAGATGCAGGAATGCCTACTGTGCACTGTGACATACCAGAGAGTGCTCTGCGCTTTCTCCAGACAAAAAGTAGATTTCAGGGATGTGAGAGAACATGTAAATCCCGGATATGAGGAAAAAAGCCAGGACCCCAGCACTACAAGGAAATACCGCTAGCCATTGTGCTACCCATTGACAATAGTGATACAAATACATTGGTGGGAATGATCAAACCTGGAGCAGTTACCCATGGCAACCAATCAGCTTCTATCATCAGTTAGGTAAAGATTTGAAAATGAAAGTGAGAAGCTGATTGGCTACCATGCACAGCTGCTCCAGATTTTTATAAATTCCCCTTGTTGTTTACAGAGTAGTGGAAGAAGCAATGATATTCTGTTCTTTTAGCCTTCATTTCACACGAGAAACCGCCGGCCCGTACAGATCTGTGCAGCGTGCCCTGCCGAATTGGGCCGCTCCCCGGAAGGATAGGTGCTGCGTGCGATTACAGGCAGCAGCCTGTCCTTCTCTATGGAATTACGCGGCCCTACGCTCACCTGAACTGCCCGTCCATGTGTGTGCCCCTGCTCAGACACAGACAGGATCCATCCAGTCTGTGTACGAGTACGGACACCCGCACCGACGGGCAGTTCAGGTGAGCGCAGTGCACAGTGAGAGAAGGAAAGAGGAGACCAGAAGGGGGCTGTGTCCTATGTAGTCCATCACAAATGAAGTAGGCAAGGCTGACGTGCTTAGGATTCCAAAGCTGAAAAGGCCGCGTGTTGGAGGTCAAACAGTTTCTGGCGCATCAACAGTTATTTCTCTGTACTTGCAGTGCATTTGCAGTAAACTAAACATGAGACTGTAGTCCATCACAGGAGTGAGCTTGGAGCGGTGACTACTTTACAACACACACAGGGACCATGGGGAACAAATGTAGCCACCCTCCAGAAGGAAGGACAGTGTCAGCACCAATTCAGAGATGATTTGAGGATCTACAGCCGAGTGATACACAATAAAGATACATTTCTGTTAATAGTTGAGGTAATTAAATACATTTTGAAGATTTCACTCCAGAGTTCAGTGTCACTCTAAGTAAATTGTAGCTGGCCGATGGCCTAGTACCGTTGCAAGTTCCGGTTTGCTTCATAGCATTACGTCCCGTTATGTTCTGTTGCCATAACTCTTCCCAGAACACAGAGGCACCACATAAAACCTCAGAACACGCAACAGCCAAGACCTTTGTGTAAAATGCATTTTTAATTTTTTTTTCACATACCCAATCCAAATAAAATTTCTCTTAAATGCTTTCATAGACTTAACAGCAAATCTGGTTCGTATCAGGGCAGACTTGTTGCATTGAAGACATTAATGTGGCCTGCCCATTCTGCCAAGAATTTGTTTGCAAAGCTGGACCCCGTACTGTAAACTGTTGTACAGCATAGATCACCCTGTAGCTTATCTTCTTTCTAATAATTTCCCTTTGACACTAGGTAGAGAGAAATACCGTTAGTAACTTACTTAGGTCTATCATTTGGGTTGGAAAATAAAGCAAAGAACAAAAAGGCAAAGAGTAATGTTCAAAGTGGAACCGTTGTATAGCAGGAGTAGGCAACCTCAGCACTCCAGCTTTGCTGAAACTACAAATCTTGCATGCCTCTGCCTCTAGAAGTCATGCCTGTGACTGTCAGAGTCTTGCAATGCCAGCTGGAGTGCCGAGGTTATCTACCCACTGTATACAGACCCGACTACAGTAGGCTAAATTCAGTTTTTTCCTTAAATCAGTCTTTTTACCACGTCACACTGTAAGCTTATGTTTTAAAAATATTTTTTTTAGAAAGGATGACTCTACAGGTGGTTGGTCTTTTATTTTCCACTTGTTTGCCGAGGTGGGGTATCTGCCATTCTGTACTACTTAGCTGCAGTGGCAGGATCACAAAGAAAATTACAAATCCTTTTACAGGTGAAACCATTCACATACTGTATATGCATTTACCTTTGTGTGTGCCTGGAGTTCAGCTTTAAGACTATATGTCATCCCCGTCATGTGTTACAATAAAACACTTCTGGATGTGTCACAGGCCTACTTATTTCAGTCCAGCATGGCATGTAGTGGGATTTAAGCAAGGGCCAGCCAGGGCTGTTTCCACTTCCCAGACCAACCATAAGCTTAAGTAAAATTTAATATCACACTATCCATTGCAATAATGTATGCACCATTTACGGCTAGCAGATCAGGCAAATCCAACATTTCTTGTAGAATAAAAGGTTGTTCACAGCAGCACAGGCTACACAAAGCCTGACCAGGCATCTAGAGCATTGTACCCTATTCACATTGCGTACCCCCTGTCCTCAGCATATGGCAAACATGTAATGACTGTTTTATTAAAAAAAAAAAAAAAGAAAAATAGTCCTCGGATTGCATATTAGAATTTATTATGAATACATTTCCAACATATTCTAGAATAGATTTATAGAGATTTACATCTTTTCTTTAAAAAACAAAACAAAAAAAAGAAAAAAAAATGTAGGAAACTTGAATAATCACTTCATGTGTCATTTAGTTATACAGAAATTGTCAGAATTCGGTTACACTCATTCCATGGTAATCTCTCTATTACTGCAGTTGCGGATGTACATGGGGTGCGCTTACCTAGATATACAGGAATGTCATTTGTTTAAAAGTCAGTGAATGGTGTGAGCGTCAATGGCTTATTCAGTCCTAGAACATGAAAGCTAGGTTTCTCCAGCTTATCATGACCGGGAAGTGATAAGAGTTGTTCTGTTGATATTCCTAATGAAGATTTACTTTTGCTTCATGCACACTGAACGATGTATTGAGATAGCATTGGTTTATGTTCAAGGCATTCTGAATGTCACGAGCCATTTGTCATGAATTATTCATGGTCACCACCAGGAAACGGCTCTTAAGGTCATAAAGTGAAATCTTAAAAAGGAGGATATTGTAGGGGCACATTCACCAAATATTACTGTCCGCGTATGCACAGAGAATAGATCCAAGCTTTATACGTACAGTTTGTGTCAGTTAAAAATACTTTTTTTTTTGTTTTGGATAGAATAGGGAAGAATTGGAACCGCTGTCAGGTTTTTACTGCTCCATTACAGAGATTTCCATTCACTTACTTCCCAGTAAAAAATGGCTTTACTAGATAGTTGGAGATTTTCCCTCACTTCGTAGCAGAGACAAATAAAATATAAATTTTATATATTATCTATAATTATATATATTTTTGTATACATATATATTTTTTTCTAGTTATTTTTTCTATGCAGAAAAGGGGAAGGCTAAAACCCCT
>NW_017306431.1:174922-175172 GCF_000935625.1 Nanorana parkeri
GCAGAAAAGGGAAATGTTAAAACCCCTTTCAGCTTTTTATTGCCGTCTATGTGCTTGTTGCAAATTTTCCCCCATTTACGTTGTTAATCGGGACAGTAAGTGAGGGGGAAGACTCTCTAATGGAGTACAGATAGTAAAAACTGGCTAGGGTGCTATCGCCCGCACCGGCGGGTGGCACATCAATGCTTGCGTTCCGGTGCGGTCACAGAGAATAGTGCATGCAGCATTTTTCTGACTGGGCTGGAACGCA